>NC_085081.1:455706-479870 GCF_963662255.1 Cinclus cinclus
CCTCCAGCTCCGTTTCCCTCACCCCCTCCCCCGACTGGAACCATGGGGGTCCCCGGGACGATCCCGGCTCTGCTTTTGGGATTTTTTGGGATTTTTTTGGGGATCCCACCCCAAATAAGAGCCGGGGATTGCAAAGGGCAGCGCCGGGTGCTGAGGGGACCCCGAGGCTTCGTCACCGATGGCCCTGGCAATTACTCGGTCAACGGCAACTGCGAGTGGCTCATCGAGGGTGAGGGACCCCGAAATCCCCAAAATTCACCCCAAAATCGGGTTCGGCGCCCTCGAAAACCCCAAAATCGGCACCAAGATCTCCCAAATCCTGCAGGGTTTGAGGTTTTCTCACTCCAAATTTATCTGGGAGGGGGAAGTGGGAGGGACCCGGAAATCCCCAAAATTCACCCCAAAATTGGATCAGAGACCCCAGAATTGGATCAGAGACCCCAAAATCCCCCAAAATTCACCCCAAAATTGGATCAGAGACCCCAGAATTGGATCAGAGACCCCAAAATCCCCCAAAATTCACCCCAAAATTGGATCAGAGACCCCGAAATCCCCAAAATTCACCCCAAAATCGAATCTGAGAACCCAAAATTGGATCAGAGACCCCAAAATTCACCCCAAAATCAGATCTGAGACCCCAAAATTCACCCCAAAATTGGATCAGAGACCCCAAAATTCCCAAAATTCACCCCAAAATCGAATCTGAGACCCCAAAATTGGATCTGAGACCCCAAAATTCACCCCAAAATTGGATCTGAGACCCCAAAATTGGATCAGAGACCCCAAAATTCACCCCAAAATCGGATCTGAGATCCCAAAATTCACCCCAAAATCGGATCAGAGACCCCAAAATTCCCAAAATTCACCCCAAAATCGAATCTGAGACCCCAAAATTGGATCAGAGACCCCCAAATTCACCTCAAAATCCCCCCAAATTCACCCCCAAATCGTATCTGAGACCCCAAAATCCCCCAAATTCACCCCAAAATGCCCTAAATCCCCCTCAAAATCAGATCTGAGACCCCAAAAACTCCCAAATCCACCCCAAATTTTCCCAAAATTCAGCCCAAAATCAGATCTGAGACCCCAAAATCTCCCAAATTCACCCCAAAATCCATGAACTTCACCGCTAAATAGGATCTGAGACCCCCAAAATCCCCAAAATTCAGCCCAAAATCGGATCTGATACCCCAAAATCGGATCTGAGACCCCAAAATTCAGCCCAAAATCGGATCTGAGACCCCAAAATTGGATCTGAGACCCCCCCATATCCCCAAAATTCACTCCAAAATCGGATCTGAGACCCCCAAAAATCCCCAAAATTCACCCCAAAATCGGATCTGATACCCCAAAATCGGATCTGATACCCCAAAATCGGATCTGAGACCCCAAAAACTCCCAAACCCAACTCGAAATCTGCCCCAAAACCTCCAATTTTCGGGGAAATTATTTTTTTTTTTTGGGTGGGGGGGATGACGTTTGGCGTCCACGCGGACCTCCCGTCCACAAGGGGGCGCCCTCTCCCAGCCGCGTCTCTATGGTTTTCAATGGCCAATCCTTAGTCTCTATGGTATTCCGGGTATTTTCATAGGAATTCCCTTATTTTTTATGGGGTTTTTATTTTTTTGGGAAGGGGAGGGGGTTGGTTTCTTTTTTTTTTTTTTTTCCTTTAATGGAATTTTCTTTTTTCCAACCCCCCCCCCCCAACTCGTCATTTTTGGCAGCTCCCAGCCCCCGTCACAGGATTTTGCTGACGTTCACCTTCATGGATACGGAGTGTACCTACGATTACCTGTTTGTTTACGACGGAGGATCCACCCGGAGCCCTCTCCTGGCTGCTCTCAGCGGGAGCTCCCGGCCTGCTCCACTCGAGGCCACCTCGGGAAAGGTCAGCAACGTGAAGGGGGGGAGGGGGGGGGGGGAGAGGGAATTTTTTGGGGGAATTTTATGAGGATTTATTGAGGATTATTCGGGATTTTTTAGGGATTTTTTGGGGATTTTTTGAGGATTTATTGAGGATTTTTTTGGGATTTCTTGGGATTTATTCGGGATTTTTTTCTGGATTTTTTGGGGTTTTTTTTTTGGATTTTTTTGGGATTTTTTAGGTTTTTTTGGGATTTCTTGGGATTTTTTTTTGATTTTTTGGGGATTTTTTTGGGATTTTTTAGGATTTTTTTGGGATTTCTTGGGATTTTTTTTTTGATTTTTTGGGGATTTTTTTGGGGATTTTTTTGGGATTTTTTGGGATTTTTTTGAGATTTTTTTGGGATTTTTTTGGGATTTTTTTGGGATTTTTTTGGGATTTTTTTGGGATTTTTTTAGGATTTTTTTGGGATTTTTTTGGGGATTTTTTGGGATTTTTTTTTTGATTTTTTAGGATTTTTTTGGGGATTTTTAGGGATTTTTTTGAGGAATTTTAAGGGATTTTTTGGGGATTTTTTGAGGATTTATTGAGGATTTTTTTTGGATTTTTTGGGATTTTTTTGAGGATTTCTTGGGATTTTTTCGGGATTTTTTGGGGATTTTTTTAAGGATTTTTTTTGGGATTTTTTGGGGATTTTTTGGGGATTTTTTGGGGTTTTTTTGGGATTTTTTTTGGATTTTTTTGGAATTTTTTTGGGATTTTTTTGGGGATTTTTTGGGATTTTTTTGGGATTGTTTAGGATTTTTTTGAGATTTTTTTGGGGATTTTTGGGGATTTTTTGGAGGAATTTTTAGGGATTTTTTGGGGATTTTTTGAGGATTTTTTGAGGATTTTTTGCGGAATTTGTTTTGGATTTGGGAGGGGTAAATGACAGAAAAAAAATAAAAAAAGTCACGAAAAATGCTTTAAAAATCTGCAAAAATTCCCAAAAAATTCTCAAAAAATCCTCAAAAAATCTTGAAAAATCCCCTAAAAAGTCAATAAATCCCAAAAAAATCCCTAAAAAAATCCCAAAAAATCCCCAAAAAATGCCTAAAAAAATTTCAATAAAGCACCAAAAAAATCCCAAAAAAATCACCAAAAAATCCTCAAAAAAATCCCTAAAACTCCCAAAAAATCCTCCATAAATCCCCCAAAAAATCCTCAAAAAATCTCCAAAAAATCCCCCCAAAAAATCTCAATTAATCGCAAAAAGATCCCCAAAAAATCCCTAAAAAAACCCCCAAAAAAATCCCCAAAAAATTCCCAAAAAATCCCCAAAAAATGCCTAAAAAAGTTTCAATAAATCACCAAAAAAATCTTCAAAAAGTCCTTAAAAATCCCAAAAAATCCTCCATAAATCCCCAAAAAAGTCCCAAATAATCCCTAAAAAATCCCCAAAAAAATCTCAATAAATCCCCAAAAAATCCCCCAAAAAATTCCCCAAAAATCCCCAAAAAATCCCCAAAAAATCCCCAAAAATCCCAAAAAAATCCCCAAAAAATCCCCAAAAAATCCCTAAAAAATCCCCAAAAAATCCCCAAAAAATCCCCAAAAAATCCCCAAAAAATCCCCAAAAAATCCCTAAAAATCCCCAAAAAATCACAAAAAATCCCCAAAAAATCCCCAAAAATCCCTAAAAAATCCCCAAAAAATCCCTAAAAAATCCCCAAAAAATCCCCAAAAATCCCCAAAAAACCCCCAAAAAATCCCTAAGAAATCCCCAAAAAATCCCGAAAAAATCCCCAAAAAATCCCCGAAAAAATCCCCAAAAAATCCCCAAAAAATCCCCAAAAAATCACCAAAAAATCCCCAAAAAATCCTCAAAAAATCCCCAAAAAATCCCCAAAAATCCCCAAAAAATCCCCAAAAATCCCTAAAATATCCCTAAAAAATCCCCAAAAAATCCCCAAAAAATCCCCAAAAAATCCCCAAAAAAACCCCAAAAAATCCCCAAAAAATCCCCCAAAAAATCCCCAAAAATCCCCAAAAAATCCCCAAAAAACCTCAAAAAACCCCAAAAAACCCCCAAAAAATCCCGAAAAAATCCCCAAAAAATCCCTAAAAAATCCCCAAAAAATCCCCCAAAATCCCCCCAACGCCCCCCTCCCCTCCCGCCCTCAATCCCCTCCCAAGGTCCCTGCAGCAGCAGGGTGGAAGCTCCCGGCCAGGTGAGGCAGGTGTTGCCCCCGCTCTTTCCCCAGATGCTGCTGCACCTTTTCAGCGACGCCAATTACAACCTGCTGGGATTCAACGCCACCTGGAGCCTGGCGCTGTGTCCCGGGGGCTGCTCGGGCCGCGGCCGCTGCCTCCCCCACGGCCGCTGCCGCTGCCCCCGCGACTGGGGGGGACCCTCGTGCGCCGCTCCCGCCTGCGGCCGCCACTGCCGGCCCCCAGGGGGCACCTGTAACCAGGTGAGCGCCTGGATCCAGGTGAAGGCCTGTATCCAGGGGAGCCCTGTATCCAGGTGAGCGCTGGAACCAGGTGAGCACTGTAACCAGGTGAGCGCTGTAACCAGGTGAGCGCCTGTAACCAGGTGAGCACCTGTAACCAGGTGAGCTCTTGTAACCAGGTGAGCGCCTGTAACCAGGTGAGCTCCTGTAACCAGGTGAGCTCCTGTAACCAGGTGAGCGCTGTAACCAGGTGAGCTCTTGTAACCAGGTGAGCTCTTGTAACCAGGTGAGCTCCTGTAACCAGGTGAGCGCCTGTAACCAGGTGAGCTCCTGTAACCAGGTGAGCGCCTGGATCCAGGTGAGCGCCTGTAACCAGGTGAGCGCTGTAACCAGGTGAGCTCTTGTAACCAGGTGAGCTCTTGTAACCAGGTGAGCGCCTGTAACCAGGTGAGCACTGTAACCAGGTGAGCTCTTGTAACCAGGTGAGCTCCTGTAACCAGGTGAGCGCCTGTAACCAGGTGAGCTCCTGTAACCAGGTGAGCCCTGTAACCAGGTGAGCGCTGGAACCAGGTGAGCGCCTGTAACCAGGTGAGCTCTTGTAACCAGGTGAGCGCCTGTAACCAGGTGAGCCCTGTAACCAGGTGAGCTCTTGTAACCAGGTGAGCGCCTGTAACCAGGTGAGCCCTGTAACCAGGTGAGCTCTTGTAACCAGGTGAGCGCCTGTAACCAGGTGAGCTCCTGTAACCAGGTGAGCTCTTGTAACCAGGTGAGCTCCAGTAACCAGGTGAGCCCTGTAACCAGGTGAGTGCCTGTAACCAGGTGAGCACCTGTAACCAGGTGAGCCCTGTAACCAGGTGAGCTCTTGTAACCAGGTGAGCACCTGTAACCAGGTGAGCGCCTGTAACCAGGTGAGCCCTGTAACCAGGTGAGCTCATATAACCAGGTGAGCTCATGTAAGCAGGTGAGCCCTGTAACCAGGTGAGCGCCTGGATCCAGGTGAGCTCCTGTAACCAGGTGAGCACCTGTAACCAGGTGAGCCCTGTAACCAGGTGAGCTCTTGTAACCAGGTGAGCTCCTGTAACCAGGTGAGCGCCTGTAACCAGGTGAGCTCCTGTAACCAGGTGAGCGCCTGGATCCAGGTGAAGGCCTGTATCCAGGGGAGCCCTGTATCCAGGTGAGCGCTGGAACCAGGTGAGCGCCTGTAACCAGGTGAGCTCCTGTAACCAGGTGAGCTCTTGTAACCAGGTGAGCGCCTGTAACCAGGTGAGCTCCTGTAACCAGGTGAGCACTGTAACCAGGTGAGCTCATGTAACCAGGTGAGCCCTGTAACCAGGTGAGCTCCTGTAACCAGGTGAGCGCTGGAACCAGGTGAGCTCCTGTAACCAGGTGAGCGCCTGTAACCAGGTGAGCTCTTGTAACCAGGTGAGCGCCTGTAACCAGGTGAGCCCTGTAACCAGGTGAGCTCTTGTAACCAGGTGAGCGCCTGTAACCAGGTGAGCTCCTGTAACCAGGTGAGCTCTTGTAACCAGGTGAGCGCCTGTAACCAGGTGAGCTCCTGTAACCAGGTGAGCACTGTAACCAGGTGAGCTCATGTAACCAGGTGAGCCCTGTAACCAGGTGAGCTCCTGTAACCAGGTGAGCGCTGGAACCAGGTGAGCTCCTGTAACCAGGTGAGCGCCTGTAACCAGGTGAGCTCTTGTAACCAGGTGAGCGCCTGTAACCAGGTGAGCCCTGTAACCAGGTGAGCTCTTGTAACCAGGTGAGCGCCTGTAACCAGGTGAGCCCTGTAACCAGGTGAGCTCTTGTAACCAGGTGAGCGCCTGTAACCAGGTGAGCTCCTGTAACCAGGTGAGCTCTTGTAACCAGGTGAGCACCTGTAACCAGGTGAGCGCCTGGATCCAGGTGAGCGCCTGTAACCAGGTGAGCCCTGTAACCAGGTGAGCTCATGTAACCAGGTGAGCACCTGTAACCAGGTGAGCTCCTGTAACCAGGTGAGCGCCTGTAACCAGGTGAGCTCTTGTAACCAGGTGAGCCCTGTAACCAGGTGAGCCCTGTAACCAGGTGAGCACCTGTAACCAGGTGAGCGCTGTAACCAGGTGAGCGCTGTAACCAGGTGAGCTCTTGTAACCAGGTGAGCCCTGTAACCAGGTGAGCCCTGTAACCAGGTGAGCGCCTGTAACCAGGTGAGCTCTTGTAACCAGGTGAGCCCTGTAACCAGGTGAGCTCCTGTAACCAGGTGAGCCCTGTAACCAGGTGAGCTCTTGTAACCAGGTGAGCGCCTGTAACCAGGTGAGCGCTGTAACCAGGTGAGCTCTTGTAACCAGGTGAGCACCTGTAACCAGGTGAGCTCATGTAACCAGGTGAGCACCTGTAACCAGGTGAGCTCTGGAACCAGGTGAGCTCCTGTAACCAGGTGAGCGCCTGTAACCAGGTGAGCTCATGTAACCAGGTGAGCACCTGTAACCAGGTGAGCTCTTGTAACCAGGTGAGCGCCTGTAACCAGGTGAGCCCTGTAACCAGGTGAGCTCTTGTAACCAGGTGAGCGCCTGTAACCAGGTGAGCCCTGTAACCAGGTGAGCTCTTGTAACCAGGTGAGCGCCTGTAACCAGGTGAGCTCCTGTAACCAGGTGAGCTCTTGTAACCAGGTGAGCACCTGTAACCAGGTGAGCGCCTGGATCCAGGTGAGCGCCTGTAACCAGGTGAGCCCTGTAACCAGGTGAGCACCTGTAACCAGGTGAGCCCTGTAACCAGGTGAGCTCATGTAACCAGGTGAGCACCTGTAACCAGGTGAGCTCCTGTAACCAGGTGAGCGCCTGTAACCAGGTGAGCTCTTGTAACCAGGTGAGCCCTGTAACCAGGTGAGCCCTGTAACCAGGTGAGCACCTGTAACCAGGTGAGCGCCTGTAACCAGGTGAGCTCTTGTAACCAGGTGAGCCCTGTAACCAGGTGAGCTCCTGTAACCAGGTGAGCCCTGTAACCAGGTGAGCTCTTGTAACCAGGTGAGCGCCTGTAACCAGGTGAGCACCTGTAACCAGGTGAGCTCATGTAACCAGGTGAGCTCTGGAACCAGGTGAGCTCATGTAACCAGGTGATCACCTGTAACCAGGTGAGCTCCTGTAACCAGGTGAGCCCTGTAACCAGGTGAGCGCTGGAACCAGGTGAGCGCCTGTAACCAGGTGAGCTCATGTAACCAGGTGAGCACCTGTAACCAGGTGAGCTCCTGTAACCAGGTGAGCTCTTGTAACCAGGTGAGCACCTGTAACCAGGTGAGCTCTGGAACCAGGTGAGCTCCTGTAACCAGGTGAGCTCTTGTAACCAGGTGAGCACCTGTAACCAGGTGAGACCCGCGGAACTTGCCTGCACTGCGGGGGGGGGGGGGGGAGGGGAAGGAGCTTTAGGGTGGTGCGGGGGGAGGGGGGCAGGTGTTGGAACGATGTTGGGTTTTTAGGGGATTTCTTTTATTTTTATTTTTTTTTGGGGAGGAGGGGTTTTTGGGGATTTTTTGGGGGTTTTTGGGGGATTTTTTGGGGATTTTTTGGGGGTTTTTGGGGGTTTTTGGGGGATTTTTTGGGGATTTTTTGGGGGTTTTTGGGGGCTTTTGGGGGATTTTTTGGGGATTTTTGGGGATTTTTTGGGATTTTTTGGGGATTTTTTTGGGGATTTTTTTTTTGATTTTTTGGGATTTTTTGGGGATTTTTTGAGGATTGTTTTGGATTTTTTGGGGGATTTTTTGAGGATCTTTTGTGGATTTTTTGGGGATTTTTTAGGGATTTTTAGGGATTTTTTGGGGAATTTTTTTGGGATTTTTTGGGGATTTTTAGGGATTTTTTGAGGATTTTTTGGGGATTTTTTGAGGATTTTTTTGGGATTTTTTGGGGGATTTTTTTGGGGATTTTTTTGGGATTTTTTGGGGGATTTTTGGGGATTTTTTGAGGATTTTTTGGGGATTTTTTGAGGATTTTTTGGGGATTTTTTGGGGGATTTTTTTGGGGATTTTTTTGGGACTTTTGGGGCATTTTTGGGGGATTTTTTAGGGATTTTTTTAGGGTTTTTTTAGGGATTTTTTTTTTTGATTTTTTGGGATTTTTTTGGGATTTTTTTGGATTTTTTGGGGATTTTTTAGGGATTTTTAGGGATTTTTTGGGGAATTTTTGAGGGGATTTTTGGGGATTTTTCGTGATTTTTTGGTGGATTTTATGGGGATTTTTTCGTGATTTTTTTGGAATTTTTTTGGGATTTTTGAGGATTTTTTTGCACCTTTCTCCTGATTTTTTTTTTCCCTTTCTTTTCCATTTTTTAATGACTTTTCCCTATATTTTATATCCCTTTTAGGAAACGGGGATGTGCGAGTGCCAGCCGGGATTTTTGGGATTTTCCTGCGAAATTTCCCTGGATGATTTTCGGGGTGAGGGGCTCTGGTACCGAATCAGCTCCGGGGACCCCGAATTTCGACCCCGAGCTGCAGCAGCAGGAGCTGTGCTGCCAGGAACTGGGATGCTCTACGTGTTTGGGGGTCAGTTCTGGGGGAAAAAATGGGGATTTTGGGCAAAAATTTGGGATTTTTGGGAAAAAAATGGGGATTTTTGGGAAAAAAACGGGAAAAAATGGGGTTTTTTAGGGGATTTTTAGGGGATTTTTAGGGGGTTTTTAGGGGGTTTTGGGGTCTACAGGAGCTGTCATGGCAGGGATTGGGATAAGGATCAGATTTGGGGTAAAAAATGGGGATTTTGGGCAAAAATTTGGGATTTGGGGAAAAAAAATGGGGATTTTTGGGAAAAAAACGGGAAAAAATTGGGGTTTTTTAGGGGATTTTAGGGGATTTTTAGGGGATTTTTAGGGGATTTTTAGGGGGTTTTGGGATCTACAGGAGCTGTCCTGGCAGGGATTGGGATAAGGATCAGATTTGGGGTAAAAAATGGGGATTTTGGGCAAAAATTTGGGATTTTTGGGAAAAAAATGGGGATTTTTGGGAAAAAAACGGGAAAAAATTGGGGTTTTTTAGGGGATTTTTAGGGGGTTTTGGGGTCTACAGGAGCTGTCCTGGCAGGGATTGGGATAAGGATCAGATTTGGGGTAAAAAATGGGGATTTTGGGCAAAAATTTGGGATTTGGGGAAAAAAAAAAATGGGGATTTTTGGGAAAAAAACGGGAAAAAATTGGGGTTTTTTAGGGGATTTTAGGGGATTTTTAGGGGATTTTTAGGGGATTTTTAGGGGATTTTGGGGTCTAGAGGAGCTGTCCTGGCAGGGATTGGGATAAGGATAAGATTTGGGGTAAAAAATGGGGATTTTGGGCAAAAATTTGGGATTTTGGGGAAAAAAATGGGGATTTTTTGGGGAAAAGATTGGGATTTTTTAGGGGTTTTTTTCGGCGTTTTTGGGTTTTTTTTAGAGGATTTTTTTGGGGGATTTTGGAGTTTCCTGGAGCCATCATGAAAGGAGCTGGGATGGGGCTGAGTTTTGGGGTAAAAAATGGGGATTTTGGGCAAAAAAAATGGGGATTTTGGGGAAAAAATGGGGATTTTGGGCAAAAAAATGGGGATTTGGGGGAAAAAAATGGGGATTTTGGGCAAAAAAAATGGGGAAAAAATGGGGATTTTTGGGGTTCCTTTAGGGGTTTTTTTTGGGGATTTGGGAAAATTTGGGGGATTTGAGGGGATTTTGGGGATTTTGGGAAATTTTGGGTGAAAAATTGAGAATTTTTGGGTGAAATTTGCGGGAGAAAATGGGGATTTTTGAGGGTGTTTTTAGGGGTTTTTTTTTTTTTGGGGAGGATTTTGGGAAATTCGGAGGAAATTGGGAAGGATTTGGGAAAATTTGGGGGGATTAAGGAACTTCAGGGAAGTTTTTGGGGAAAATTTGGGGATTTTGGGCAAAAATTGGGGGAAATGGGGAAAAAAATTGTGAAAAAAATTGGGAATTTTGTTTTTTTTTTTTTTTCCTAGATTTTTGGGGGGGTTTTTGGGGAGAATTTGAAGGAATTTTGGGAAGATTTGGGAAAATTTGTTGAGATTTGAGGGAATTTGGAAAAATTTGGGAGAAATTTGGGGATTTTGGGAATTTTGGGGGGGATTTTGGAGGGATTTTTAAATTTTTTTTTTTCCTTTTTTTGGCTTTTTTTGAGGCGATTTTTTTCGGGGTTTTTTTTTGGGGTGAATTCCGGGGATTTTGGTAAATTTGGGGAGGGGTCCCTGAGCGTGTCCCCCTCCCCAAAATTGGAATTGAACGAGATTTTGGGGCTTTTTTGGGCTTTTTTTTGTTTAATTTTTCCCTTTTTTTGGCTTTTTTTGAGGCGATTTTTTCGGGGTTTTTTTTGGGGTGAATTCCGGGGATTTTGGTGAATTTGGGGAGGGGTCCTGAGCGTGTCCCCCTCCCCAAAATTGGAATTGAACGAGATTTTGGGGCTTTTTTGGGCTTTTTTTTGTTTAATTTTTCCCTTTTTTTGGCTTTTTTTGAGGCGATTTTTTCGGGGTTTTTTTGGGGTGAATTCCGGGGATTTTGGTAAATTTGGGGAGGGGTCCTGAGCGTGTCCCCCTCCCCAAAATTGGAATTGAACGAGATTTTGGGGCTTTTTTGGGCTTTTTTTTTTGTTTAATTTTTCCCTTTTTTTGGCTTTTTTTGAGGCGATTTTTTCGGGGTTTTTTTTGGGGTGAATTCCGGGGATTTTGGTAAATTTGGGGAGGGGTCCCTGAGCGTGTCCCCCTCCCCAAAATTGGAATTGAACGAGATTTTGGGGCTTTTTTGGGCTTTTTTTTTGTTTAATTTTTCCCTTTTTTTGGCTTTTTTTGAGGCGATTTTTTCGGGGTTTTTTTTGGGGTGAATTCCGGGGATTTTGGTAAATTTGGGGAGGGGTCCCTGAGCGTGTCCCCCTCCCCAAAATTGGAATTGAACGAGATTTTGGGGCTTTTTTGGGCTTTTTTTTTGTTTAATTTTTCCCTTTTTTTGGCTTTTTTTGAGGCGATTTTTTCGGGGTTTTTTTTGGGGTGAATTCCGGGGATTTTGGTAAATTTGGGGAGGGGTCCCTGAGCGTGTCCCCCTCCCCAAAATTGGAATTGAACGAGATTTTGGGGCTTTTTTGGGCTTTTTTTTTGTTTAATTTTTCCCTTTTTTTGGCTTTTTTTGAGGCGATTTTTTCGGGGTTTTTTTTGGGGTGAATTCCGGGGATTTTGGTAAATTTGGGGAGGGGTCCTGAGCGTGTCCCCCTCCCCAGGATGGGACCTGAACGAGGCTCTGGGGGATCTGGTCAGGTTCAATTTCAGCTCCAATCGTTGGGAACGAGTCCCCGAGACCCCCGGGAACCCGAGACCGGTGAGACCCCTCCCCAAAATATCCCAAAAAATGGCCCGAAATTGACCCGAAATATCCAAAAATAGCAACGTCCTACCCCAAAAAATACCCAAAAATGGCAAAATTCCACCCCAAAATTACCCAAAAATATCCAAAAAACGTCCCGAAAAATGTCCCAAAATTGACCCAAAAATTAACCCGAAGTTCCCTGAATAAACCAAAATTAGCGCAAAATAACCCAAAAATATCCCAAAATATCCCAAAAATGTCCCCAAATATCCCCAAAGTAGCCAGCTTTAACCCCAAAAATACCCAAAAATAGCAAAATCCTACCCCAAAATATCCCAAAAACCCCCAGATTTGACCCAAAATATCCCAAAAAGATAATACCAAATCCAGTTCCAGTTCCCAATTCCCAATTCCCAATTCCCAATTCCCAATTCAATTCCAGTTCCCAATTCCCAATTCCCAATTCCCAATTCCCATTCCCAATTCAATTCCAGTTCCCAATTCCCAATTCCCAATTCCCAATTCCCAATTCCCAATTCCCATTCCCAATTCAATTCCAGTTCCCAATTCCCAATTCCCAATTCCCAATTCCAGTTCCCAGTTCCAGTTCCCAACTCCCAATTCCCAATTCCCATTCCCAATTCCCAATTCCCAATTCCCAATTCCCAATTC
This sequence comes from Cinclus cinclus, assembly GCF_963662255.1. Classification (NCBI taxonomy): domain Eukaryota; kingdom Metazoa; phylum Chordata; class Aves; order Passeriformes; family Cinclidae; genus Cinclus; species Cinclus cinclus. The sequence goes on from NC_085081.1 coordinate 467,970, forward strand.
AATTCCAGTTCCCAATTCCCAATTCCCAATTCCCATTCCCAATTCAATTCCAGTTCCCAATTCCCAATTCCCAATTCCCAATTCCCAATTCCCATTCCCAATTCAATTCCAGTTCCCAATTCCCAATTCCCAATTCCCAATTCCCAATTCCCAATTCCCATTCCCAATTCAATTCCAGTTCCCAATTCCCAATTCCCAATTCCCAACTCCCAATTCCCAATTCCCAATTCCAATTCAATTCCAGTTCCCAATTCAATTCCAATTCAATTCCAATTCCCAATTCCCAATTCCCAATTCCCAATTCCCAATTCCCAATTCAATTCCAGTTCCCAATTCCCAATTCCCAATTCCCAATTCCCAATTCCCAATTCCCAATTCCCAATTCCCAATTCCCATTCCCAATTCAATTCCAGTTCCCAATTCCCAATTCCCAATTCCCAATTCCCATTCCCAATTCAATTCCAGTTCCCAATTCCCAATTCCCAATTCCCAATTCCCAATTCCCATTCCCAATTCAATTCCAGTTCCCAATTCCCAATTCCCAATTCCCAATTCCCAATTCCCATTCCCAATTCAATTCCAGTTCCCAATTCCCAATTCCCAATTCCCAATTCCCAATTCCCAATTCCCAATTCCCAATTCCCAACTCCCAATTCCCAATTCCCAATTCCAATTCAATTCCAGTTCCCAATTCAATTCCAATTCAATTCCAATTCCCAATTCCCAATTCCCAATTCCAGTTCCCAGTTCCAGTTCCCAATTCCCAATTCCCAATTCCCAATTCCCAATTCCAATTCAATTCCAGTTCCCAATTCCCAATTCCCAATTCCCAATTCCAATTCCCAATTCAATTCCAATTCAATTCCAGTTCCCAGTTCCCAATTCCCAATTCCCAATTCCCAATTCCAATTCCAGTTCCCAATTCCAGTTCCCAATTCAATTCCAATTCAATTTCAGTTCCCAGTTCCCAGTTCCCAGTTCCCAATTCCAATTCCAATTCAATTCCAATTCCCAATTCCCAATTCCCAATTCCAATTCAATTCCAGTTCCCAGTTCCAGTTCCCAATTCCCAATTCCAGTTCCCAATTCAATTCCAATTCAATTCCAGTTCCCAGTTCCAGTTCCCAATTCCCAATTCCAGTTCCCAATTCAATTCCAATTCAATTCCAGTTCCCAATTCCAGTTCCCAATTCCCAATTCCCATTCCCAATTCCAATTCAATTCCAATTCCAATTCAATTCCCAATTCCAATTCCCAATTCCCATTCCCAACTCAATTCCCAATTCAATTCCAGTTCCCAATTCCCAATTCCCAATTCCAGTTCCCAATTCCCAATCCCCCAATCCCCCATTCCCCCAATCCCCCATCCCCCCATCCCCCATCCCCAATCCCCCCATCCCCCACTCCAATCCCCATCCCAATCCCCCAATCCCCCATTCCCCCAATCCCCCCATCCCCCACTCCATCCCCCATCCCCCACTCCAATTCCCACTGTAATTCCCATCCCAATCCCCCATCCCCCATCCCCCACTCCAATCCCCAATCCCCCAATCCCCCATTCCCCCACCCCCCATCCCCCACTCCATCCCCCATCCCCCATCCCCCACCCCCCATCCCCCACTCCAATTCCCACGGTAAAATTCCCGTTTTTTCTCCTCCCCGCCCCCCCCCCGGCGCAGGCTCCGCGTCACTCTCACTGCGCCGTGGCCTGGGGGGGGGGCCCTGCTGATTTTTGGGGGGCAGCTCGGGGGAGGGGCGCTCACCAACGACCTCTGGGCCTTTTTTGGGGGGCCCGGGGGGGGTTGGGAGCTGCTCCAGGGACCCCAAAAAAACCCCCGGGGACCCCCGGGCCTGGCGGGGGCCGCGGCCGCGCTCGTGGACCACGAGTGGCTCTACGTGTTCGGGGGTGAGAGAGAAATTCTTGTTATGAATATTGGAAATATTTCAAATATTTCAGATATTTATGGGTTTGTCCTGGGGGTTTGGGGGGATTTTGGGGGATTTTGGGGGATTTTGGGGGGATTTTGGGGGATTTTGGGGCCGTGGGGACCACGAGTGGCTCTACGTGTTCGGGGGTGAGAGAGAAATTCTTGTTATGAATATTGGAAATATTTCAAATATTTCAGATATTTATGGGTTTGTCCTGGGGGTTTGGGGGGATTTTGGGGGATTTTGGGGGGATTTTGGGTGGATTTTGGGGGATTTTGGGGCCGTGGGGACCACGAGTGGCTCTACGTGTTCGGGGGTGAGAGAGAAATTCTTGTTATGAATATTGGAAATATTTCAAATATTTCAGATATTTATGGGTTTGTCCTGGGGGTTTGGGGGGATTTTGGGGGATTTTGGGGGGATTTTGGGTGGATTTTGGGTGGATTTTGGGGGGATTTTGGGGGATTTTGGGGCCGTGGGGACCACGAGTGGCTCTACGTGTTCGGGGGTGAGAGAGAAATTCTTGTTATGAATATTGGAAATATTTCAAATATTTCAGATATTTATGGGTTTGTCCTGGGGGTTTGGGGGGATTTTGGGGGGATTTTGGGGGATTTTGGGGGATTTTGGGGGGATTTTGGGGGATTTTGGGGGGATTTTGGGGGATTTTGGGGCCGTGGGGACCACGAGTGGCTCTACGTGTTCGGGGGTGAGAGAGAAATTCTTGTTATGAATATTGGAAATATTTCAAATATTTCAGATATTTATGGGTTTGTCCTGGGGGTTTGGGGGGATTTTGGGGGATTTTGGGTGGATTTTGGGGGGATTTTGGGGGATTTTGGGGCCGTGGGGACCACGAGTGGCTCTACGTGTTCGGGGGTGAGAGAGAAATTCTTGTTATGAATATTGGAAATATTTCAAATATTTCAGATATTTATGGGTTTGTCCTGGGGGTTTGGGGGGATTTTGGGGGGATTTTGGGGGATTTTGGGGGATTTTGGGGGATTTTGGGGCCGTGGGGACCACGAGTGGCTCTACGTGTTCGGGGGTGAGAGAGAAATTCTTGTTATGAATATTGGAAATATTTCAAATATTTCAGATATTTATGGGTTTGTCCTGGGGGTTTGGGGGGATTTTGGGGGATTTTGGGGGATTTTGGGTGGATTTTGGGGGATTTTGGGGGGATTTTGGGGCCGTGGGGACCACGAGTGGCTCTACGTGTTCGGGGGTGAGAGAGAAATTCTTGTTATGAATATTGGAAATATTTCAAATATTTCAGATATTTATGGGTTTGTCCTGGGGGTTTGGGGGGATTTTGGGGGATTTTGGGGGATTTTGGGGGATTTTGGGGGATTTTGGGGCCGTGGGGACCACGAGTGGCTCTACGTGTTCGGGGGTGAGAGAGAAATTCTTGTTATGAATATTGGAAATATTTCAAATATTTCAGATATTTATGGGTTTGTCCTGGGGGTTTGGGGGGATTTTGGGGGGATTTTGGGGGATTTTGGGGGGATTTTGGGGGGATTTTGGGGGATTTTGGGGCCGTGGGGACCACGAGTGGCTCTACGTGTTCGGGGGTGAGAGAGAAATTCTTGTTATGAATATTGGAAATATTTCAAATATTTCAGATATTTATGGGTTTGTCCTGGGGGTTTGGGGGGATTTTGGGGGATTTTGGGTGGATTTTGGGGGGATTTTGGGGGATTTTGGGGGATTTTGGGGGATTTTGGGGGATTTTGGGGGGATTTTGGGGGATTTTGGGTGGATTTTGGGGGATTTTGGGGGGATTTTGGGGGATTTTGGGGGATTTTGGGGGATTTTGGGGGATTTTGGGGCCGTGGGGACCACGAGTGGCTCTACGTGTTCGGGGGTGAGAGAGAAATTCTTGTTATGAATATTGGAAATATTTCAAATATTTCAGATATTTATGGGTTTGTCCTGGGGGTTTGGGGGATTTTGGGGGATTTTGGGGGGATTTTGGGGGGATTTTGGGGGATTTTGGGGCCGTGGGGACCACGAGTGGCTCTACGTGTTCGGGGGTGAGAGAGAAATTCTTGTTATGAATATTGGAAATATTTCAAATATTTCAGATATTTATGGGTTTGTCCTGGGGGTTTGGGGGGATTTTGGGGGATTTTGGGTGGATTTTGGGGGATTTTGGGGGATTTTGGGGCCGTGGGGACCACGAGTGGCTCTACGTGTTCGGGGGTGAGAGAGAAATTCTTGTTATGAATATTGGAAATATTTCAAATATTTCAGATATTTATGGGTTTGTCCTGGGGGTTTGGGGGGATTTTGGGGGATTTTGGGGGATTTTGGGGGATTTTGGGGGATTTTGGGTGGATTTTGGGGGGATTTTGGGGGATTTTGGGGCCGTGGGGACCACGAGTGGCTCTACGTGTTCGGGGGTGAGAGAGAAATTCTTGTTATGAATATTGGAAATATTTCAAATATTTCAGATATTTATGGGTTTGTCCTGGGGGTTTGGGGGGATTTTGGGGGATTTTGGGTGGATTTTGGGGGATTTTGGGGGATTTTGGGGCCGTGGGGACCACGAGTGGCTCTACGTGTTCGGGGGTGAGAGAGAAATTCTTGTTATGAATATTGGAAATATTTCAAATATTTCAGATATTTATGGGTTTGTCCTGGGGGTTTGGGGGGATTTTGGGGGATTTTGGGGGATTTTGGGGGGATTTTGGGGGATTTTGGGGGATTTTGGGGGGATTTTGGGGGATTTTGGGGCCGTGGGGACCACGAGTGGCTCTACGTGTTCGGGGGTGAGAGAGAAATTCTTGTTATGAATATTGGAAATATTTCAAATATTTCAGATATTTATGGGTTTGTCCTGGGGGTTTGGGGGATTTTGGGGGATTTTGGGGATTTTGGGGGATTTTGGGGGGATTTTGGGGGATTTTGGGAGATTTTGTAGGGATTTTTGGGGGATTTTGGGGGATTTTGGGGAATTTTGGGGGGATTTTGGGGAATTTTGGGGGGATTTTGGGGGATTTTTAGGGGATTTTGGGGGGATTTTGGATGGATTTTGGATGGATTTTGGGGTGGATTTTTAGGGGATTTTTCCCGGATTTTGGGGTGGATTTTTAGGGGATTTTTCTGGGATTTTTCCGGGATTTTGGGTGGATTTTGGGATGGATTTTTCGGGGATTTTTCCGGGATTTTGGGATGGATTTCTGGGTATTTTGTTGACTTGGGAAAACTTTGGGAACATTTCCATGAATTTGAGGTGATTTGTACAAATTTTGGTGCCGTTTTGGTGAATTTTGGGCTGATTTTTTCCCGATTCCGACCGGGATTATTTTACTAAACCCCTTCCCCTCTAAAAACCCCCGATTTTATTTTATTTTTTATTTTTTATTTTTTATTTTCTTTTTTCTTTTTTTGGGCCCAGTCCCTGAAATTTTAGGATTTTTCCCCCATTCCCAGGTCGGACCCCCTCGGACGTTTTCTCTTCGGGACTTTTCCGGTTCCGGTTGCCCGGGGGGGGTCCCTGGGAGCCAGTGGAGGTTTGGGGGGGGAAACCCCCCCGGGCTGCCGGGCATTCCATGGTGTTCCATCCCCCATCCCGGAGCCTGCTGGTGTACGGGGGGCACCGCCCGTCCACGGCCAGGTAACTGGGACTCAACTGGGAGGCACTGGGAGGGACTGGGAGAGAGATTTGGGGCGGTTTTGGGGGGGTTTGGGGCGGTTTTTGGGGGATTTTGGGGGGTCCTGGTGTTCCATCCCCCATCCCGGAGCCTGCTGGTGTACGGGGGGCACCGCCCGTCCACGGCCAGGTAACTGGGACTGAACTGGGAGGTACTGGGAGGCACTGGGAGAGAGATTTGGGGCGGTTTTGGGGGGGTTTGGGGCGGTTTTGGAGGGATTTTGGGGGACTGGGATGGACTGGGAGTGACTGGGATGGACTGGGAGGTCACTGGTCGGGACTGGGAGAGACTGGGATGGACTGGGAGGTCACTGGGATGGACTGGGATCCACTGAGAGGGACTGGGAGTGAACTGGGAGGCACTGGGAGAGAGATTTGGGGCGGTTTTGGGGGGGTTTGGGGCGGTTTTTGGGGGGATTTTGGGGGGTCCTGGTGTTCCATCCCCCATCCCGGAGCCTGCTGGTGTACGGGGGGCACCGCCCGTCCACGGCCAGGTAACTGGGACTCAACTGGGACTCAACTGGGAGGTACTGGGAGGGACTGGGAGAGAGATTTGGGGCGGTTTTGGGGGGGTTTGGGGCGGTTTTGGAGGGATTTTGGGGGACTGGGATGGACTGGAATGCACTGGGATGGACTGGGAGGTCACTGGGATGGACTGAGATCCACTGGGAGGGACTGGGAGTGAACTGGGAGGCACTGGGAGAGAGATTTGGGGCGGTTTTTCGGGGACTGGGATGGACTGGGAGTGACTGGGATGGACTGGAATGCACTGGGATGGACTGGGAGAGACCAGGAGCCACTGGGAGAGAGATCTGGGGCAGTTTTGGGGAGATTTTGGGGGACTGGGATGGACTGGAATGCACTGGGATGGACTGGGAGTGAACTGGGAGGTCACTGGGAGGGACTGGGAGAGAGATTTGGGGCGGTTTTGGGGGGGTTTGGGGCGGTTTTGGAGGGATTTGGGGGTACTGTGATGGACTGGAATGCACTGGGATGGACTGGGAGTGAACTGGGAGGGACTGGGAGGGACTGGGAGAGAGATTTGGGGCGGTTTTGGGGGGGGTTTGTAGCACGGGGATGGACTGGAAGCCACTGGGAGTGACTGGGATGGACTGGGAGGTCACTGGGAAGTCACTGGGATGGACTGGGATGGACTGGGAGTGAACTGGGAGGGACTGGGATGAACTGGGATGGACTGGGAGGGAGATTTGAGGGGCTTTGGGGTGGATTTGGAGGAAATTTGGGTTTTTTTTTCTTGTTTTCATCGTTTTTCCCCATTTTTTTTTCCATTTTTCCCCATTTTTTTCCATTTTTTTTCCTGTTTTTTCCCATTTTTTTCCCATTTTTTCCCCCATTTTTTCCCTTTTTTTTCCATTTTTTTCCATTTTTTTCCCATTTTTTTCCCCATTTTTTCCATTTTTTTCCCATTTTTTCCCCTTTTTTTCCATTTTTCCCCATTTTTTCCCATTTTTTCCATTTTTTCCCCATTTTCCCCATTTTTTCCCCGTTTTTTCCCATTTTTTCCCATTTTATCCCATTTTTTTCACCATTTTTTTCCATTTTCCCCCCATTTTTTCCCCCATTTTTTCCCCCATTTTTTTTCCCTTTTTTCCCATTTTTTCCCCATTTTTTTCCCATTTTTTTCCCATTTTTTTCCCCGTTTTTTTCCCATTTTTTTCCATTTTCCCCCCATTTTTCCCCCATGTTTTTTTCGTTTTTTCCCCATTTTTCCCCATTTTTTCCCCATTTTTTTCCATTTTCCCCATTTTTTTTTCCATTTTTTCCCCATTTTTCCCCTTTTCCCCCATTTTTCCCCATTTTTCCCCATTTTTCCCCATTTTTTCCCCATTTTTTCCCCATTTTCCCCCATTTTTTTCCATTTTTTCCCCATTTTCCCCATTTTCCCCCATTTTTTCTCCGTTTTTTTTCGGGGTTTTTTCCCCCCCAAAATCTTCTTTTTTTTTTTTTTCTTTTTTACCAATTCCCAGCATTTTTTTAATATTTGGTTTTTAATTTTCCAGGTTCAGTGTCAGGGTGAACTCCTCGGATCTTTTCCACCTCTGGGAATTTTTAGGGACAATTTTGGGCTTTTTTAAGGAAAATTTTGGGGTTTTTTAGGGACAATTTTGGGCTTTTTTAAGGAAAATTTTGGTGATTTTTAAGGACAAGTTTGGGTTTTTTTAGGGACAATTTTGGGTTTTTTTTAGGGACAATTTTGGGGTTTTTTAGGGACAATTTTGGGGGTTTTTTTAGGGAAAATTTTGGTGATTTTTGAATCGAAATTTTGCACTTTTTAGGAGAATTTTTTTGAGGCTTTTTAGGGGATTTTTGGGAGCTTTTTTGGGCTGACTTTTGGGTATTTCAGGTTCTTATTTTTTGTTTTTCTTTTCCATAGTTTAATTTCCTTTTTTTCCTTTTCATCATTTTTTCCCCTTTTTTTTTCCCCATTTTTTCCCCATTTTCCCCCATTTTTTTACATTTTTTTCCCCGTTTTTTCCCATTTTTTTCCATTTTTTCCCCATTTTTTTTTCCATTTTTCCCCCATTTTTTTTTCCCTTTTTTCCCCCATTTTTTCCCATTTTTTTCCCATTTTTTCCCTGTTTTTTTCCCATTTTTTTTCCATTTTTCCCCATTTTTTTTTGTTTTTTCCCCATTTTTTTCCCGTTTTTTTCCCTTTTTTTTTCCATTTTCCCCCCATTTTTTCCCCTTTTTTTTTTTCCATTTTCCCCCCATTTTTCCCCCATTTTTTCCCCATTTTTTCCCCATTTTTTCCCCATTTTTCCCCATTTTTTTTTCCATTTTTTCCCCATTTTCCCCCCGTTTTCCCCCATTTTTTCCCCGTTTTTTTTTGGGTTTTTTTTTCTTTTTCCCAATTCCCAGCATTTTTTTTAATCTTTGGTTTTTAATTTTCCAGGTTCAGTGTCAGGGTGAACTCCTCGGATCTTTTCCACCTGGAGCGACGTCACTGGAGCCCCCTCCGAGCTCGGGGGGAATTTTTGGGGGGATCCCAAAAAGGGACCCCGGGAAAGAGCATTCCACAGTGCCACCCTCATCGGGGACTACATGGTGGTTTTTGGTAAAAAAAACAACTAAAAAACAAAAAAACCAAAATTTTTGGAATTCTTAAAAAAAAATTCTGTAAGAAATGGTGAAAATTCCAAAAAAAAATCCCGTAAAAATCGGCCCCAAAATGGGGGAAAATGTCGTGGAAATGTCATTGAAAATCCCATGAAAAATCCCTTTAAAAATCCGAGATAAATCCCATAAAAAAATCCCTTTAAAATTCCAGAAAAATTCCAGAAAAATCCCATTAAAATTTCAGAAAAATTCCAGAAAAATCCCATTAAAATCTCATTAAAAATCCCTTTAAAATTCCAGGAAAATCCTCCTGGAAATTCCATAAAATTCCCATGAAAAATCCCACAAAAATTCCATTAAAATTCCAGGAAAATCCCATTAAAAATCCCATTAAAAAAATCCCATTAAAAAATTCCATGAAAAATCCTGAAATTCCAAAAAAAAAAAAAAAAAAAAAAAATCCACCCTCCCAAAAAAATAAAAAATCCCCCAAAAAAGGGGAAAAATTCCACAGTGCCACCCTCATCGGGGACTACATGGTGGTTTTTTGGTAAAAAAAAAAAAACTAAAAAACAAAAAAACCAAAATTTTTGGAATTCTTAAAAAAAAATTCTGTAAGAAATGGTGAAAATTCCAAAAAAAAATCCCGTAAAAATCGGCCCCAAAATGGGGGAAAATGTCGTGGAAATGTCATTGAAAATCCCATGAAAAATCCCTTTAAAAATCCGAGATAAATCCCATAAAAAATCCCTTTAAAATTCCAGAAAAATTCCAGAAAAATCCCATTAAAATTTCAGAAAAATTCCAGAAAAATCCCATTAAAATCTCATTAAAAATGCCATGAAAATTCCCATTAAAATCCCATTAAAATCTCATTAAAAATCCCTTTAAAATTCCAGGAAAATCCTCCTGGAAATTCCATAAAATTCCCATGAAAAATCCCATGAAAAATCCCATGAAAAATCCCACAAAAATTCCATTAAAATTCCAGAAAAATCCCATTAAAAATTCCATGAAAAATCCCTTTAAAATCCCATTAAAAATCCCACAAAAATCCCATTAAAAATCCGAGATAAATCCCATGAAAATCCCATTAAAAATCCAACAAAAATCCCTTTAAATTTCCAGAAAAATCCCTTTAAAAATCCCATAAAAATTCCACAAAAATCCCTTTAAAATTCCAGAAAAATCCCATTAAAAATCCCATTAAAAATCCCATTAAAAATCCCATTAAAAATCCGAGATAAATCCCATAAAAAATCCCTTTAAAATTTCAGAAAAATTCCATTAAAATCCCATTAAAATCTCATTAAAAATCCCTTTAAAATTCCAGGAAAATCCTCCTGGAAATTCCATAAAATTCCCATGAAAAATCCCACAAAAATTCCATTAAAATTCCAGGAAAATCCCATTAAAAATCCCATTAAAAAATCCCATTAAAAAAATTCCATGAAAAATCCTGAAATTCCAAAAAAAAAAAAAAAAAAAAAATCCACCCTCCCAAAAAAAATAAAAAATCCCCCAAAAAAGGGGAAAAATTCCACAGTGCCACCCTCATCGGGGACTACATGGTGGTTTTTGGTAAAAAAAAAAAAACTAAAAAACAAAAAAACCAAAATTTTTGGAATTCTTAAAAAAAAATTCTGTAAGAAATGGTGAAAATTCCAAAAAAAATCCCGTAAAAATCGGCCCCAAAATGGGGAAAATGTCGTGGAAATGTCATTGAAAATCCCATGAAAAATCCCATTAAAAATCCGAGATAAATCCCATAAAAAATCCCTTTAAAATTCCAGAAAAATTCCAGAAAAATCCCATTAAAATTTCAGAAAAATTCCAGAAAAATCCCATTAAAATCTCATTAAAAATGCCATGAAAATTCCCATTAAAATCCCATTAAAAATCCCTTTAAAATTCCAGGAAAATCCTCCTGGAAATTCCATAAAATTCCCATGAAAAATCCCACAAAAATTCCATTAAAATTCCAGGAAAATCCCATTAAAAAATTCCATGAAAAATCCCTTTAAAATCCCATTAAAAATCCCTTTAAAATTCCAGAAAAATCCCGTTAAAATCCCATTAAAATCCCATGAAAAATCCCATGAAAAATCCCATGAAAAATCCCTTTAGAATTCCAGAAAAATTCCAGAAAAATCCCATTAAAAATCCCATTAAAAATCCCACAAAAATTCCACAAAAATCCCTTTAAAATCCCATTAAAAATCCCATTTAAAATTCCAGAAAAATTCCAGAAAAATCCCATTAAAAATCCCACAAAAATTCCACAAAAATCCCTTTAAAATCCCATTAAAAATCCCATTAAAAATTCCATAAAATCCCATTAAAATCTCATTAAAAATTCCATAAAATCCCATTAAAATCCCATTAAAAATCTCACAAAATTCCATAAAATCCCATTAAAAATTCCATAAAATCCCATTAAAATCCCACTAAAATTCCCATTAAAAATTCCATAAAATCCCATTAAAATCCCACTAAAAATCCCATTAAAAATTCCATAAAATCCCATTAAAATCCCATTAAAAATCCCTTTAAAAATCCAGAAAATCCCATTTAAAAAAACCCCAAAAATTCAATTTTTACCCCAAAAATCGCCCGATTTTCACCGGGTTTTTTTTGGGATCCTCCTTCCAAAAATCCCAAAATCCCAAAAATCCCAAAAAGCCCCAAAATCTCCAAAATTTTACTAAAAAAAACCCAAAAAATCGGTGCAAAAATCTCGGAAATTCGTTTAAAAAAAAAACCCCAAAAATTCCATTTTTACCCCAAAAATCGCCCGATTTTCACCGGGTTTTTTTTGGGAACCACCTCCCAAAAATCCCAAAAATCACCAAAAAGCCCCAAAAAGCCCCAAAATCCCCGAAATTTCACTAAAAAAAACCCCAAAATTCGATGCAAAAATCACCAAATTTGGCACAAAAAAAAACCCCAAAAATTCCATTTTTTACCCCAAAAATCGCCCGATTTTCACCGGGTTTTTTTTGGGAACCCTCTCCCAAAAAATCCCAAAAATCCCAAAAATCACCAAAAAAGCCCCAAAAAGCCCCAAAATCCCCGAAATTTCACTAAAAAAAACCCCAAAATTCGATGCAAAAATCACCAAATTTGGCACAAAAAAAAACCCCCAAAAATTCCATTTTTACCCCAAAAATCGCCCGATTTTCACTGGGTTTTTTTTGGGATCCTCCTCTCAAAAAATCCCAAAATTCCCAAAA
>NC_085081.1:480070-505098 GCF_963662255.1 Cinclus cinclus
CCCCAAATCCCCCCAAAATCCACTCCCCTGACTCCTGATCTCTCCCAAAATCCCCCAGACCCCTCCCAAACCACCCCCAAAACCCCCCAATATCTCCCCCGAATCAGCCCCAAAACATCCCCAAAATGCCCCAAAATCCCCCAAAATTCACCCAAAATTTCCCAAATTTTTTTTGATTTTCCCCTCCGGGCCTGTGCCCTGGACCCGATGCTGGAGGATTCAGTGGCCCCAAACCCCCCAAAATCCAAAACACCCCCCAAAAATCACCCCTAAAACAGCCCCAAACCCACCCCAGAACAGTCCCCAAAATCCCCTAAATCGGGCCCAAAATCTCCCCCTAAACCACCCCAAATTTCCCCAAAATCCCCCAAATTCACCCCAAATCCCCCCAAAATCCACTCCCCTGACTCCTGATCTCTCCCAAAATCCCCCAGACCCCTCCCAAACCACCCCCAAAACCCCCCAATATCTCCCCCGAATCAGCCCCAAAACATCCCCAAAATGCCCCAAAATCCCCCAAAATTCACCCAAAATTTCCCAAATTTTTTTTGATTTTCCCCTCCGGGCCTGTGCCCTGGACCCGATGCTGGAGGATTCAGTGGCCCCAAACCCCCCAAAATCCAAAACACCCCCCAAAAATCACCCCTAAAACAGCCCCAAACCCACCCCAGAACAGTCCCCAAAATCCCCTAAATCGGGCCCAAAATCTCCCCCTAAACCACCCCAAATTTCCCCAAAATCCCCCAAATTCACCCCAAATCCCCCCAAAATCCACTCCCCTGACTCCTGATCTCTCCCAAAATCCCCCAGACCCCTCCCAAACCACCCCCAAAACCCCCCAATATCTCCCCCGAATCAGCCCCAAAACATCCCCAAAATGCCCCAAAATCCCCCAAAATTCACCCAAAATTTCCCAATTTTTTTTTGATTTTCCCCTCCAGGCCTGCGCCCTGGACCCGATGCTGGACGATTCGGTAGCCCTGGCTCGCAGGTTACGAGCCCTGGGCCGGGCCGTGACTCTTCGGGTGGTCCCCGGGGGTCCCGCACGGATTTTTGAGCTTGGCCCCTTTAAGTCCCGAATGTCGCCGAGCTGGGGGGCTCTGCTCCCAAATTCTGCGTCACGTGCTGGAGCCCCCTCCCCAAATTCACCCCCGACTGAGTTTTGGGGGGTCCAGGAGGGAGAGTTTGGGAGGTTTAGGGGGTTTTGGGGGGTCCAGAAGGGAAAGTTTGGCTCTGGGAGGGTCAAATTTTGGGGTCTCTGGAGGATCCAGGAGGGAGAGTTTGGTTTTGGGAGGTTCCAGGAGGGAGAGTTTGGGGTTTGGGGGTTCAAATTTGGGGGTCCCCGGAGGTTTGGGGGGGTCGAGGAGGGAGAGTTTGGTTCTAGGGGGGTCAAATTTGGGGGTCCCGGGGAGTTTGGGGGGTTCAAGGAGGGAGAGTTTGGGATTTGGGGGTTCAAATTTGGGGGTTTCCAGGAGGGAAAGTTTAGCCCTGGGAGGTTCCAGGAGGGAGAGTTTGGGGTTCGGGGGTTCCAATTTGGGGGTCCCGGGAAGTTTGGGGGTCCCGGGAGGTTCCAGAAGGGAAAGTTTGGGGTTCGGGGGAACAAATTTGGGGGTCCCAGGGGGTTCCAGGAGGGAGAGTTTGGGGTTCGGAATCTCCAATTTTGGGATCCCGGGGGGTTCCAGGAGGGAGAGTTTGGGGTTTGGGGGATCAAATTTGGGGGTCCCGGGAAGTTTTGGGGGGTCCAGAAGGGAAAGTTTGGGGGTCCCGGGAGTTTTGGGGATCCCCGGGAGCTCCAGGAGGGAAAGTTTGGTTCGGGGGGGCTCAAATTTGGGGGTCCCAAGAAGGGAAAGTTCGGCCTTAGGGGGATCCAGGAGGGAAAATTTGGGGGTCCCGGGAAATTTGGGGGTGCCGGGGGGCTCCAATTTTGGGTCGGGGGTCCCAAGGAGGGAAAGTTTTGGGGTCCCGAGGAAGGAAAATTTGGGGGTCCCGGGGATTTCGGGGGGCTCGAGGAAGGAAAATTTGGGATCCGGGGGCTCCAATTTGGGGTCTGGGGTCGCCGGGATGGAAAATTCGGGGGTCCCAAGAAAGGAAAATTTGGGGACCCCCAGAGCTCCAAATTTGGGGGATTTGGGGGGGTCCGAGAACCCAAATTTGGGGAATTTGGGGGGGGTCGCCACCCCCGATTTGGGGACCCCCAGAGCTCCAAATTTGGGGGATTTGGGGGGGTCCGAGAGCCCGAATTTGGGGGGTCCCGCCCCCCCCTGCTCGCCCCCTCCCCCCCGGCGTCCCAGCGGCCCCGCGGGCCGAGAGGTGGGGTCGTGATTAATTAACCCCTAATTAACCCTTAATGAACCTTTAATTAATCCCTAATGAACCCCTAATTAATCCCTAATGAACCCCTATTTAACCTCTAATTAACCCTTAATGAACTTTTAATTAATCCCTAATGAACCCCTAATTAAACTCTAATGAACCCCTAATTAGCCTCTAATTAACCCTTAATGAACTTTTAATTAATCCCTAATGAACCCCTAATGAACCTCTAATTAACCCCTAATGAACCCCTAATTAAACTCTAATTAACCCCTAATGAACCTCTAATGAACCCCTAATTAAACTCTAATTAACCCCTAATTAAACTCTAATGAACCCCTATTTAACCTCTAATTAACCCTTAATGAACTTTTAATTAATCCCTAATGAACCCCTAATTAACCTCTAATTAACCCCTAATGAACCCCTAATGAACCCCTAATTAACCTCTAATTAACCCCTAATGAACCGCTAATGAACCCCTAATTAACCTCTAATTAACCCCTAATTAAACTCTAATTAACCCCTAATTAAACTCTAATTAACCCCTAATGAACCCCTAATTAAACTCTAATGAACCCTTAATTAACCTCTAATTAACCCCTAATGAACACCTAATGAACACCTAATTAAACTCTAATTAACCCCTAATGAACACCTAATGAACCTCTAATTAATCTCTAATGAACCCCTAATTAATCTCTAATTAATCTCTAATGAACCCCTAATTAATCTCTAATTAATCTCTAATGAACACCTAATTAATCTCTAATTAAGCCCATTCCCCTAATTAATCTACTCTAAGCCCCTCCCCCTAATTAACGGCTCTAATTATGCCCCGCCCCCTAATTAATCCAAACCCCCTCCCCCTAATTAACGGCTCTAATGAAGCCCCTCCCTCTAATTAACCCAACCCCCCCAATTAACGGCTCTAATTAAGCCCCGCCCCCTAATTAACCCCAAACCCTCCCCCTAATTAACCCCCTCTAAGCCCCTCCCCCTAATTAACGGCTCGAATTAAGCCCCGCCCCCTAATTAACCCAACCCCCAATTAACCCCCTCTAAGCCCCTCCCCCTAATTAACCAAATTCGGGATTTTTCACCCCAAAAAAAAAAAACCAAAAAAACCACGCGGGGTGGGGGAGGGGCAGCAGCGTTTATTGGGGGAGGGGAGGGAGGGACCCAAAATTCCCCCAAAATTCCCCAAATTTCCCCCAAAATTCCCCAAAATTCCCCAAAATAAAGAAATTTTTGGAGACCCCCCCACCCCGAGCGTTTTGGTTTTTTTTTTTTTTTTTTTTCCTCTGAGTCGAAATCGCCCAAAATTCACCAAAATTCACCAAAATCGGCCCCGAATTTTGCCCAAAATTTCCCCCAAATTCCCGCGAGATTTGCCCCAAAATCCCCCCAAATGCCACCAAAATTTTCCCAAATATTCCCAAGTTTTACCCAAATATCCCACAAAATTCGCCAAAAATTCCCCAAAATTCGCCCCAAATTTTCCCCCGATTCCCGCAAGGTTTGCCCAAAAAAAATCTCCCAAAATGTGGCCGAAATCCCCTCAAAAATTCCCCAAATTTTGCCCCCAAAATTGCCAAATGCTTCCCCAAAATTTACCCAAATAGTCCCAATTTTTACGCAAAAAATCCCCCCAAAAATCCAACCTTTTCTCCAAAAAATCGACAAAAAATCCCGAAGTTTTCCCAAAAAAATCCAATTTTTTCCCCAAAAAAAATCCCCTCAAAAAATGCCCAAATTCCCCAAAAATCCCACAAAAAATGCAAAGAAATCCCAAAAAATCCCCCCAAAATGCCAAAAACATCCCAAAAAACATTCCAAAAAAATGCCAAAAAATCCCCAAAAATCTCCCAAAAAATCCTGAAAAAATTCCAAAAAAATCCCAAAAAATCCCCCAATAATCCCCCCAAAAATCCACAGAAAATCCCTAAAAAATCCCCCAAAAATCCCGAAAAAATCACCAAAAAATCCCCAAAAGTCTCAAAAAAAATCCCAAAAAAATCCCCAAAAATCCCCAAAAAATCCCCCAAAAAATCCCAAAAAATCCCACAAAAATCCCAAAAAATCCCAAAATATCCCTAAAAAATCCTCAAAAAATCCCCAATAAATCCTTAAAAATCCCCAAAAAATCCCCAAAAATCCCCAAAAATCCCCAAAAAATCCCAAAAAATCCCCCCAAAAATCCCTAAAAACCCCCAAAAAACCCCCAAAAAATCCCCCAAAAATCCCCAAAAAACTCAAAAAAGTCCACAAAAAAATTCTAAAAAACCCAAAAATCCCCAAAAAATCCCAAAAAATCCCCAAAAAATCCCCAAAAATCCCCCTAAAATCCCCCAAAAATCTGCAAAAAAATCCTCAAAAAATCCCCAAAAATCCCCCTAAAATCCCAAAAAATCCGCAAAAAAATCCCAAAAAATCCCCAAAAATCCCAAAAAATCCCCCTAAAATCCCCCAAAAATGTGCAAAAAAATCCTCAAAAAATCCCCAAAAATCCCCCTAAAATCCCCAAAAAATCCGCAAAAAAATCCCAAAAAATCCCCCCAAAAATCCCCCAAAAAATCCCCTAAAAATCCCCAAAAAATTCCCAAAAAATCCCCAAAAATCCCAAAAAATCCCCCTAAAATCTGCAAAAAAATCCTCAAAAAATCCCCAAAAATCCCCCTAAAATCCCCAAAAATCCCCCTAAAATCCCAAAAAATCCCCCAAAAAATCCCCCCAAAAATCCCCCAAAAAATCCCCTAAAAATCCCCAAAAAATCCCAAAAAATCCCCAAAAATCCCAAAAAATCCCCCTAAAATCCCCCAAAAATCTGCAAAAAAATCCTCAAAATATCCCCAAAAATCCCCCTAAAATCCCCAAAAAATCCGCAAAAAAATCCCAAAAAATCCCCAAAAATCCCAAAAAATCCCCCTAAAATCCCCCAAAAATGTGCAAAAAAATCCTCAAAAAATCCCCAAAAATCCCCCTAAAATCCCCAAAAATCCGCAAAAAAATCCTCAAAAAATCCCCAAAAATCCCCCTAAAATCCCAAAAAAATCCTCAAAAAATCCCCAAAAATCCCCCTAAAATCCCCAAAAATCCCCCTAAAATCCCAAAAAATCCCCCCAAAAATCCCCCAAAAAATCCCCTAAAAATCCCCAAAAAATTCCCAAAAAATCCCCAAAAATCCCAAAAAATCCCCCTAAAATCCCCCAAAAATCTGCAAAAAAATCCTCAAAAAATCCCCAAAAATCCCCCTAAAATCCCCCTAAAATCCCCAAAAAATCCGCAAAAAAATCCCAAAAAATCCCCCCAAAATCCCCAAAAATCCCCCAAAAAAATCCCCAAAAAATTCCCAAAAAATCCCCAAAAATCCCAAAAAATACCCCTAAAATCCCCCAAAAATCTGCAAAAAAATCCTCAAAAAATCCCCAAAAATCCCCAAAAATCCCCCTAAAATCCCAAAAAAATCCCCAAAAAATCCCCTCAAAATCCCCAAAAATCCCCCTAAAATCCCCAAAAAATCCGCAAAAAAATCCCAAAAAATCCCCAAAAAATCCCCAAAAATCCCCCTAAAATCCCCAAAAATCCCCCTAAAATCCCAAAAAAATCCCCAAAAAATCCCCAAAAATCCCCCAAAAAATCCCCTAAAAATCCCCCAAAAATCCCCAAAAAATCCCCAAACCCCCCCCCCCCCCCCCCCCGAACCCCCATTTCCCCTCCCCCCACCTCACACTCCCATCGAGGTCAACTCCAGCGCCGCCGCCCCTCCCCCCCCTTTCCTGCTGACCGCCCCTCCCCCCGCCCCTCCCCCTCCCCTCCCCTCCCCCCCCGCCCCTCCCCCTCCCATTTCCTGCATCCTCAACGTCACCAGAGCCGAACCCAGCGCAGCTCTGGGGGGACCCCCTGGAGCTCCGGGCAACTGAAACAGCAAAGTGGCGACCGCGGCCACTCCGTCCTCGGTTGGCTCCAAAGTCACGGGCCCAGCCCCCAGCCCCAATTTCGCTCCTCCCCACCTCAACCTCGGATTTCCCGAATTCATTTTGCTCGACCCCGAAAAATTCCTCGCGGGGTTTTGGTGGCCGCAATGGAAATTTCGGTAGCCCGCTGATGAATTTTGGTAACCGCCAGAGAAATTTTGGCCGTCGAAATTTAGGATCCCAGGAGAATTTTGAGGGTTAAAATTTGGGCTTTGGATTTCCTCAAGGGGGTTTTGGTGGCCGGAACGGTGATTTTGGAGGTCCAAAGGTAAATTTTGACCGCTCGAGGATGGGTTTTGGTAGCCCAGGTGGGGATTTTGGGAGTCCTGAGGATCCCCCGGGGAATTTTGGCTTCCCAGTTGGAGGTTTCGGTGGCCCAGCTCCAAATTTTGGTTGCCCAGCCCCAAATTTCTCTCTCCCGACCCCAAATCTTGGTAGCCACACGCCTTATTCTGCTTGCCCGACCCCAAATTTTGGTTGCCCGACCCCAAATCTTGGTAGCCCAGCGCCTTACTTTGACTCTCCGACCCCAAATCTTGGTAGCCACACGCCTTATTTTGGTTGCCAGACCCCAAATTTTGACTCCCCGACCCCAAATCTTGGTAGCCACACGCCTTATTTTGGTTGCCAGACCCCAAATTTTGACTCCCCGGCCCCAAATCTTGGTAACCACACGCCTTATTTTGGTTGCCCGACGCCAAATTCCTCTCCCCGACCGCCAAATTTTGATAGCCCACCCCCACATTTTGGTAGCCACACCCCAAACTCCTTTGCCCGAGCTCGAAATTTTGGTAGCCCAAGCCACGATTTTGGTAGCCGAGCTGAGGGCAGTGCTGAAAACAAACGGTGACCCTGGCGAAAGGCCTGGCGGCCATTTTGGACATTTCTTGGCGATGCCGACGCCGCTCGTGGCGAGCGTCCAAACCTTGCTTGGCTTTCCAGAGGAGAACGCAGACGGCCAAAAAAAGGAAGAAACAGGAAAAGAAAACGGAAAAAAAAACGAAAAGGTCGATGTGGGCTTGGTCCTGCCGGAAAAAAAGAAGCCCCTGAGAAGGTTCCGGGCCACCAAGGACCAGTAAATAAAATCGGGTGGACTTCAGGGGGTGGCCGGTGTGGGGGTAGGTGAGGACCAGACGGTCCCGGATGCCTCGGACTACCAAAGCTGGAACGGGGTGGCCAACGGTCAAGTAGGTGACCAAACCTTGGGCGTGTTCTTCTAAAAGTTTTGGGGGTCCTGGAGGGGTTTGAGGGGTTGGGGTGGGGTGGGGGGTTTGGCTACTAGGATGGGAGGGTGGGCTAGCGAAAGTTTTGGGGAGGTCGTCTCGGGCGGCGGAATCGGTTCGGCTACTGAAATCGGCACGAGGGCCACTGGAAGTTTTGGGGTCACCGGTATGACCAGTAAAACCAGTTTGGCCACCGAAATCCATCCTGGGGCCGCTGAAAGTTCTGGGGTCGTCAGCTTGACCGGTGAAATCGGTTTGGCTACTGAAATCGGCCGCTGGGCCACCGGAAGTTTTGGGGTTGTCGGCTTGACCAGTAAAACCAGTATGACCAGTTTGGGCACTGAAATCACCTCTGGCACCTCTAGGACCACCAGTATGACCAGTATGGCTACTGGGAGCAGCTCCAAGACCTCTCGGCGCACCAGTAAAACCAGTAAGGCCAGTGGGAGCAGGGCCACCAGTGCCACCAGTCCCGAAGGTGCCACCAGTTCCAGTCCCGAAGGTGCCACCAGTCCCAAAGGTGCCAGCACCAGTCCCAAAAGTGTCACCAGTCCCAAATGTGGCACCACTGGTCCCGGTCCCACCTGTCCCAAAGGTGCCACCACCACCAGTTCCAAAGGTGCCACCAGTCCCACCTGTCCCAAAGGTGTCACCGGTCCCAGTCCCACCAGTCCCAAAGGTGTCACCGGTCCCAGTCCCACCAGTCCCACCTGTCCCAAAGGTGTCACCGGTCCCGGTCCCACCTGTCCCAAAGGTGTCACCGGTCCCAGTCCCACCAGTCCCAAAGGTGTCACCGGTCCCGGTCCCACCAGTCCCACCTGTCCCAAAGGTGTCACCGGTCCCAGTCCCACCTGTCCCAAAGGTGTCACCGGTCCCACCTGTCCCAAAGGTGTCACCAGTCCCAGTCCCACCAGTCCCACCTGTCCCAAAGGTGTCACCGGTCCCAGTCCCAAAGGTGTCACCGGTCCCACCTGTCCCAAAGGTGTCACCGGTCCCAGTCCCACCAGTCCCACCTGTCCCAAAGGTGTCACCGGTCCCAGTCCCACCTGTCCCAAAGGTGTCACCGGTCCCACCTGTCCCAAAGGTGTCACCGGTCCCAGTCCCACCTGTCCCAAAGGTGTCACCGGTCCCAGTCCCACCGGTCCCACCTGTCCCAAAGGCGCCAGCGCCCCCGGCCCCGCCGGGCGCCTGCACCCTGACCCGATGCCAACCCGTGACCGGGTCCACGTCCACGGCGAAGGCGTCGTACGACGTGGCCACGAACAGGTCCACGACCCCGAAGGCGACGTCCAAGGTGACGCGGATGTCCACGTTGGTGAATTTGGGTTGGACGGCGAAGGGGACGGAGCGGCCGGGGGGCAGCGGGCGGCGCTGGGCCGGGGGGAAGCAGCGGCTCTGCGTCCAGGGGTCCAGGCAGTATTCCTGCTCCACGGCCAGCAGCCGGTAGCACTGCTGCCCTCCCAGCGGCTGCCCCTGGAACGAGTCCCTGCACCTGGAGCACTGCGGGGGAGGGGGGGGGGGAACGGCCGCGGCCAGGACGGCGCCGCGGGGGGAGGGAGTGAGGGTCGGCTTGGGCGGGTAACACCTGGGACAGGTGAGTTATGTGCCCGTGTACCCGCCAGGTGAGTCACCAGAAGGTTCCGGAACCATTTTGGGATTTGGGGACATCAGAATTGTCGCTGTCACCGATATTGGGGTCATTGGGGATGGAGGGGGTGAGGGTCGGCTTGGGCAGGTGACACCTGGAACAGGTGAGTTCCGTCCCCGTGTTCCCGCCAGGTGAGCCCCGAGAAGGTTCCGGAACCATTTTGGGATTTGGGGACATCAGAATTGTCGCTGTCACCGATACTGGGGATGGGAGGGAGTGAGGTTCTGCTGGTTCAGGTGACGCCTGCAACAGGTGAGTTCTGTGCCCACAGCCCCGCCAGGTGAGCCCCAAGAAGGTTCCGGAACCATTTTGGGATTTGGGGACATGGGGAATGTCGCTGTCACCGATATTGGGGATGGGAGGGAATGAGGTTCTGGTGGCGCAGGTGATACCAGGACCAGGTGAGTTCAATCCCCATGTACCCACCAGGTGAGCCCCAAGAAGGTTCCGGAACCATTTTGGGATTTGGGGACATCAGAATTGTCACTGTCACCAATATCGGGGTCATTGGGGATGGAGGGAGTGAGGGTCGGCTTGGGCGGGTAACACCTGCAACAGGTGAGTTCTGTGCCCACAGCCCCACCAGGTGAGTCACCAGAAGGTTCCGGAACCATTTTGGGATTTGGGGACACCAGAATTGTCGCTGTCACCGATATTGGGGTCATTGGGGATGGAGGGAATGAGGTTTGTGTTGGGCAGGTGACACCTGGAACAGGTGAGTTCTGTCCCCGTGTTCCCGCCAGGTGAGTCACCAGAAGGTTCCGGAACCATTTTGGGATTTGGGGACATGGGGAATGTCGCTGTCACCGATATTGGGGGTGGGAGGGAGTGAGGTTCTGCTGGTTCAGGTGACGCCTGCAACAGGTGAGTTCTGTGCCCACAGCCCCGCCAGGTGAGTCACCAGAAGGTTCCGGAACCATTTTAGGATTTTGGGACACCAGAATTGTCGCTGTCACCGATATTGGGGATGGGAGGGAATGAGGTTCTGGTGGCGCAGGTGATACCAGGACCAGGTGAGTTCAATCCCCATGTACCCGCCAGGTGAGCCCCGAGAAGGTTCCGGAACCATTTTGGGATTTGGGGACATCAGAATTGTCACTGTCACCAATATCGGGGTCATTGGGGATGGAGGGAGTGAGGGTCGGCTTGGGCGGGTAACACCTGCAACAGGTGAGTTCTGTGCCCACAGCCCCACCAGGTGAGTCACCAGAAGGTTCCGGAACCATTTTGGGATTTGGGGACACCAGAATTGTCGCTGTCACCGATATTGGGGTCATTGGGGATGGAGGGAATGAGGTTTGTGTTGGGCAGGTGACACCTGGAACAGGTGAGTTCTGTCCCCGTGTTCCCGCCAGGTGAGTCACCAGAAGGTTCCGGAACCATTTTGGGATTTGGGGACATGGGGAATGTCGCTGTCACCGATATTGGGGGTGGGAGGGAGTGAGGTTCTGCTGGTTCAGGTGACGCCTGCAACAGGTGAGTTCTGTGCCCACAGCCCCGCCAGGTGAGTCACCAGAAGGTTCCGGAACCATTTTAGGATTTTGGGACACCAGAATTGTCGCTGTCACCGATATTGGGGATGGGAGGGAATGAGGTTCTGGTGGCGCAGGTGATACCAGGACCAGGTGAGTTCAATCCCCATGTACCCGCCAGGTGAGCCCCGAGAAGGTTCCGGAACCATTTCGGGATTTGGGGACACCAGAATTGTCGCTGTCACCGATATTGGGGTCATTGGGGATGGAGGGAGTGAGGGTCAGCTTGGGCAGGTAACACCTGGAACAGGTGAGTTCTGTGCCCACAGCCCCGCCAGGTGAGTCACCAGAAGGTTCTGGAACCATTTTGGGATTTGGGGACATGGGGAATGTCGCTGTCACCGATATTGGGGATGGGAGGGAGTGAGGTTCTGGTGGTTCAGGTGACACCTGCAACAGGTGAGTTCCGTCCCCACAGCCCCGCCAGGTGAGTCACCAGAAGGTTCCGGAACCATTTTGGGATTTTGGGACATTTTCCCTCATTTCCCCCATAATTTTCGTGGTTTTTTTTTCCTCAATTTTATCACCCAAAATTTCCCCAATTTTCTGTTTCCTTCCCAATTTTTCCTCCCGAATTTTCCGTTTTCCCAACTTTTTTTTTTCCCCTTTTTCCCCCCAATTTTTTCCGCTTTTCTCCCAGAAAATAAAATAAAATTAAAAAAAATCCCAATTTTTTTCCCAATTCCTTTTTACCTTTTTTTTCCCCCTTTTCACCTCGCCCCTCCTCCCCCAATTACTCTGCCCAGGTGTGCTTGTCCCTCTCCAGGTGTGCCCAAATTCCCCATTTCCCACGCTCAGGTGTGTCCCAGGTGCCCCCAGGTGTGCTCAAATTCCTCATTTCTCAATCTCCTGTGTGTCCAGGTGTGCTCAGGTGTTCCCACGTGTCCCCAGCTGCCCCCAGGTGTGTCCCCAGGTGTGCCCAGGTATCTCCTAGGTGAGTTTGACCCTCTCCAGGTGTCCCCAGGTCCCCCCAGCTGTCCCCAGGTGTGTCCCCAGGTATCTCCCGGTGTGCACAGGTGTGTCCCCAGGTGTGCCCAGGTATGTCCTAGGTGTGTCTGTCCCTCCCCAGGTGCCCCCAGCTGTCCCCAGGTGTGTCCCCAGGTGCCCCCAGCTGTCCTCAGGTGTGCCCAGGTGTCCCCAGGTGTGTCCCCAGTTCCCCCAGGTGTGCCCAGGTGCCCCCAGGTGTGCCCAGGTATGTCCTAGGTGTGTCTGTCCCTCCCCAGGTGCCCTCAGTTGTCCCCAGGTGTGTCCCCAGTTCCCCCAGGTGTGCCCAGGTGCCCCCAGGTGTGTCCCCAGTTCCCCCAGGTGCACCCAGGTGTGTCCCCAGTTCCCCCAGGTGTGCCCAGGTGCCCCCAGGTGTGTCCCCAGTTCCCCCAGGTGCACCCAGGTGTGTCCCCAGTTCCCCCAGGTGTGCCCAGGTGTGTCCCCAGTTCCCCCAGGTGTGCCCAGGTGCCCCCAGGTGCCCCCAGGTGTGTCCCCAGTTCCCCCAGGTGCACCCAGGTGTGTCCCCAGTTCCCCCAGGTGTGCCCAGGTGCGCTCACCTGGTGCCGGTAGCAGTCTCTCCGCTCGGGGCAGGCGCCGCTCTCGGTGTTGTTCTGGCAGGGGCACCCGGTGCCGTCCAGCTCGTTGCAGGTGTCGGCGTGCCCATTGCACTGGCACCTGCCCCACAGGTAAACTCACCTGAGACAGGTCAACCCCCTTTCCCCAAATTTCCCCAATTTCCCCCCAAGTTTTCCCAAATTTTCCTCATTTTTTTAACCATTTTTTATCATTTCTTCTCCTTGTTTTGAAGCCCCAGGTGTGTCCAGGTGTGCCCAATTTACCTGGGACAGGTAAATCCCCTTTTTCCCAATTTTTCCCTTTCTCCCCCAAATTTTTTCCTCAATTTCCCCAAATTTTGCTCTTTTTTTTTTTTTCTTGTTTTTTCTTCATTTTTTTTCTTTTTTTCCCCCCTTTTTCCTTTTGCACCTCCAGGTGTGCCCAATTTGCCTGTACAGGTAACACAGGTGGGACACAGGTGTGAGGCAGGTGAGGGCCAGGTGAGAGACAGGTGAGAGACATGAGAGCCAGGTGAGAGCCAGGTGAGGGACAGGTGAGGGACAGGTGAGGCACAGGTGTGAGGCAGGTGAGAAACAGGGGAAAGACAGGTGAGGGCCAGGTGAGAGACAGGAGATACAGGTGTCACACCTGTACAGGTGACACAAGTGATAGAAGTAACACAGGTGTGAGACACCTGTACAGGTGACACAGGTAACACTGATAAGACACAGGTGAGACAGTTGACACACAAGTAACACAGGTGACACAGGTGACCACACCCGTCTCAGGTGAGCCTCACCTGGTGCAGGTGCCGTCCAACATGAAGTAACCTGGCCGGCAGGTGTCACACCTGTCCCCCATGCTGTTGTTCTGGCAGTTCACGCACACGGCCTGGGCCTCGCTGGGACCCTCCGACACCCAGGTGTGTATCTGTGCAGGTGAGACGCACAGGTGAGTGCCAGCGGTGTCCCAGGTGCCCTCAGGTGCCTCTAGGTGTGCCCAGGTGCCCTCAGGTGTGTCCTAGATATCCCCAGGTGTGTCCCAGGTGTCCCCAGCTGTGCTCACAGGTGCATCCAGGTGTGTCCCAGGTGCACCCAGGTGTTTCCCAGGTGAGTCTGTCCCTCCCCAGCTGTCCCCAGGTGCCTCCATGTGTGCCCAGGTGTCCTCAGCTGTCCCCCAGGTGTGCCCAGGTGTACCCAGGTGCCCCCCAGGTGTCCCCAGGTGTGCCCAGGTGTACCCAGGTGCCCCCAGCTGTCCCCAGGTGTGCCCAGGTGTGCCCCCAGGCACTCACCAGGTGTGGCTCCAGGGGGTACCTGCGGGGGTCGCGCCGGTGCCGCTCCAGCTCGGCGCGGCTGACGCAGACGTCGGCGCGGTGGCGGCAGAACGAGCGACAGGTGAGACAGGTACCCCCCCCCCACGGCCGAGCCCACGAAACCTGGGCGGCACCGCTGGCACTGCGGGCCCTGCAGGTGAACACAGGTGAGCACAGGTGAGGTAAACGGGACAGACAGGTGAGAGGTGAGACAGGTGAGAGACAGGTAAGATACAGCTCAGTTCAGGTGTCTCCCAGGTGGAAACCTCACCTGAGCTCACCTGGAGCCCAGTTAACCACATCTGGAGCCCAAATAACCCCACCTGGAGCCCAGGTAACCTCATCTGGATCCCGGACAACCCCATGTAGAGCCCAGGTAACACCCCCTGGAGCCCAGGTAACCTCACCTGGATCCCGGACAACCCCATGTAGAGCCCAGGTAACACCCCCTGGAGCCCAGGTAACCTCACCTGGAGCCCAGGTAACCTCACCTGGATCCCACCTAACTTCACCTGTTTCCCAGGCAACCCCAGATAACCCAACCTGTACCCCAGATAACCCCACCTGTGCACACCTGTACCCCACCTAACCCCACCTGTACCCGAGATAAGCTCACCTAACCCCACCTGTACCCCAGGTAACCCCACCTGTACCCCAGGTAAACCCACCTGTACTCCAGGTAACCCCACCTGTGCACACCAGTACCCCAGGTAACCTCACCTGTGCCCAGGTAACCCCACCTGTGCACACCAGTACCCCAGGTAACCTCACCTGTGCCCAGGTAACCCCACCTGTACCCCAGGTAACCTCACCTGTGCCCAGGTAACCCCACCTGTGCACACCTGTACCCCAGGTAACCTCACCTGTGCCCAGGTAACCCCACCTGTACCCCAGGTAACCTCACCTGGCTGCCGCCGGTCTCACCTGGGTGTTGTTCATGCACCTGAGGCAGGTGTCGCGCGCCGCCGGGCCCGGCGCAGTCGCTGTGGCCGTTGCAGGCGCAGGGAACGGCGCAGTCGGAGCCCACGAAGCCGAAGTGGCAGCGACACCTGTCGGGCTCCAGGCA
Organism: Cinclus cinclus; assembly: GCF_963662255.1. Taxonomy (NCBI): domain Eukaryota; kingdom Metazoa; phylum Chordata; class Aves; order Passeriformes; family Cinclidae; genus Cinclus; species Cinclus cinclus. The sequence continues at coordinate 494,681 of NC_085081.1, forward strand.
GGTACCGTTGACGCAGCCCTGGCGGCACACGGGGCGGCACTCACCTGTGCGGCTGTGGGACGGCACACCTGGGTTAGCTGGGACACACCTGAGTTACCTGGGGCACACCTGGGGCACACCTGAGTTACCTGGGGCACACCTGGGTTAGCTGGGACACACCTGAGTTACCTGGGGCACACCTGGGTTAGCTGGGACACACCTGAGTTACCTGGGGCACACCTGGGGCACACCTGAGTTACCTGGGGCACACCTGGGTTAGCTGGGACACACCTGAGTTACCTGGGGTACACCTGAGTTACCTGGGACACACCTGGGTTAGCTGGGACACACCTGAGTTACCTGGGGCACACCTGGGGCACACCTGAGTTAGCTGGGACACACCTGGGTTAGCTGGGACACACCTGAGTTACCTGGGGTACACCTGAGTTACCTGGGACACACCTGGGTTAGCTGGGACACACCTGAGTTACCTGGGGCACGCCTGGGGCACACCTGAGTTACCTGGGACACACCTGGGTTAGCTGGGACACACCTGAGTTACCTGGGGCACACCTGGGGCACACCTGAGTTACCTGGGACACACCTGGCGCACACCTGGGTTACCTGGGACACACCTGGGTTAACTGGGACACACCTGAGGTAAGTGGGACACACCTGGGGCACACCTGAGTTACCTGAAATACACCTGAGACACACCTGAATTACCTGAAATGCACCTGGGATACACCTGGGATACACCTGAGATACCTGGGATGTGTCCCTCACCTGCCCAGGTGCGTCCCTCACCTGTCTGCGGTGTAGCCGGCCCTGCAGGTGCAGGTGAACCCCTCAGGTAAATCCTGGCACACCTGGCTGGGCCCGCAGGTGTGGTGCCCGTTCTCGCACTCGTTCTCGGGGGGGCAGCTCAGGAACGCCCAAATTCCGCCGGCCCCGCAGGCCTGGGTCACACCTGGGACAGGTAACCCGGAAGTGATCCCAAAATTCCCCAAATTATCCCAAAATTTAATATAAAAACCAGCAAAATTAACCCAAAAAATGGCCCAATTCCACCCCCCCCACCCCCCCAAAATGGCCCCGCAGGTTTGGGTCACACCTGGGACAGGTAACCCGGAAGCGACCCCAAAAATCCCAAAATTCTCCCGAAATTATCACCGAATTCCCCCAAATGATGTAATCCAGGTTTCCCAAAATTCCCCAAATTTTAACAAAAAAAAAAAAAATCCAAAATCCCCTCAAACCCCCCAATTTTTTTTGCCCGATTTTTTTTCCCAAATTCCCAAATTTCACCCCAAAATCCTCAAATTTTACCCCGAAATTCCCAAATTTTACCCAAAATTCCCAAATTTTACCCCGAAATTCCCCAATTTCGCCCCACAAGTCTCCCAAAAACCCCTCTATTTTTTTTCTCTAATTTTTTTCCCAATTTTATCCCGATTTTCCCCCGGTTTTTTCCCAAAATCTCCAAATTTCTCCCCAAAACTTCCCCGAAAATCCCCAAATTTTCCCCCAAATCCCCAAACTTTCCCCTCCATTTTCCCCTCAATTTTCCCCATTTTTCCCACATTTTTCCCCCAATTCCCCCCCATTTTTTCCCAAAATCCCCAAATTTCACCCAAAACTTCCCCCCAAAATCCCCAAATTTCCCCCCAAATTTCCCCCCAATTTCCCCCATTTGGCCCAAATTTTCCCCAATTTTCCCCCCATTTTTCCCCCAATTTTCCCCAAAATCCCCAAATTTCACCCCAAAACTTCCTCACAAAAATCCCAAATTTTCCCCCAATTTCCCCCCCAATTTTCCCCAATTTTCCCCATTTTCTCCCGTTTTTTCCCCATTTCCCCCCATTTTTTCCCAAAACCCCCCATTTTCACCCAAAACTTCCCCCCGAAAATCCCAATTTTCCCCCAAATTTCCCCCCATTTCCCCCCGTTTTATCCCCATTTTCCCCCCAATTTTCCCCGAAAATCCCAATTTTTCCCCCAATTTCTCCCCCAATTTCCCCCCATTTCCCCCCAATTTCCCCCCCATTCCCCCCCATTTCCCCCCCAATTTTCCCCCCATTTTCCCCCATTTCCCCCAATTTCTCCCCCAATTTCCCCCCATTTTACCCCAATTCTCCCCATTTCCCCCCATTTTCCCCCCAATTCCCCCCCATTTCCCCCCATTTTTCCCCAATTTCCCCCAATTTTCCCAATTCCCCCCCATCTCCCCCATTTCCCCCCATTTTCCCCCCCATATTTCCCCCAATTTTCCCATTTCCCCCCATTTCCCCCCCATTTCCCCCCATTCCCCCCCAATTTCCCCCCCCATTTTCCCCCCCATTTTTTTTTTTCCCAAACCCCCCCATTTTCCCCCCAAAACCCCATCCCCAATTTCTGTGCTCACCGTGCCGGGGTCCTGCCAGCCCCCCCTGCAGGCATCGCCCCCCCCCCCCCCCCGTTGTGTCCCCCCCAAAAACCCCAAAATCCACCCAAAACCACCCCCAGATTTCCCCGATTTTTTCTCAAATTCTGCCCAATTTTCCCCCATTTTCACCCGTTTTTTTCCCAAAACCCCCAAATTTCACCCCAAAACTTCCCCCCCAAAATCCCCAAATTTTCCCCCAATTCTACCCCATTTTCCCCCCATTTCCCCCAATTTTCCCCCATTTTTCCCCCAATTTTTCCCCATTTTTCCCCATTTTTTTTCCCAAAACCCCCATTTTCACCCCAAAACTTCCCCCCGAAAATCCCCAATTTTCCCCCAAATTTCCCCCCATTTCCCCCGTTTTCTCCCCATTTTCCCCCCAATTTTCCCCGAAAATCCCCAATTTTTCCCCCAATTTCTCCCCCAATTTCCCCCCATTTTACCCCAATTTCCCATTTTCCCCCCCATTTCCCCCCCAATTCCCCCCAATTTCCCCCCAATTTCCCCCTAATTCCCCCCCAATTCTCCCCAATTTCCCCCAATTCTCCCCATTTCCCCCCCATTTCCCCCCATTTTTCCCCCATTTCCCCCCCATTTCCCCCATTTTTCCCCCCATTTTTCCCCAATTTCCCCCCAATTTTCCCAATTCCCCCCATTTTTTCCCCCATTTCCCCATTTTTCCCCCCATTTCCCCCATTTTTCCCCCCATTTCCCCCAATTTTTCCCCAATTCCCCCCCAATTTCCCCCCCATTTTTTTTTCCCAAACCCCCCATTTTCCCCCCAAAACCCCCATCCCCAATTTCTGTGCTCACCGTGCCGGGGTCCTGCCAGCCCCCCCTGCAGGCATCGCCCCCCCCCCCCCGTTGTGTCCCCCCCAAAAACCCCAAAATCCACCCAAAACCACCCCCAGATTTTCCCCGATTTTTTTCTCAAATTCTGCCCAATTTTCCCCCCATTTTCACCCGTTTTTTTCCCAAACCCCCAAATTTCACCCCAAAACTTCCCCCCCCAAAATCCCCAAATTTTCCCCCAATTCTACCCCATTTTCCCCCCATTTCCCCCAATTTTCCCCCATTTTTCCCCCAATTTTTCCCCATTTTTCCCCATTTTTTTTCCCAAAACCCCCCATTTTCACCCCAAAACTTCCCCCCGAAAATCCCCAATTTTCCCCCAAATTTCCCCCCATTTCCCCCGTTTTCTCCCCATTTTCCCCCCAATTTTCCCCGAAAATCCCCAATTTTCCCCCCAATTTCTCCCCCATTTCCCCCAATTCCCCCCCATTTTTCCCCCATTTTTCCCCAATTTCCCCCAATTTTCCCAATTCCCCCCATTTTTCCCCCATTTTCCCCCCCATTTCCCCCCCCAATTTTCCCCCCATTTTTCCCCCCATTTTCCCCCCATTTTCCCCCCCAATTCCCCCCAATTCTCCCCATTTCCCCCCAATTTCCCCCATTTTTCCCCAATTTCTCCCCAATTTCCCCCCAATTCCCCCCCATTTCCCCCCATTTTTCCCACCATTTTTCCCCATTTTTCCCCCCCCCATTCCCCCAATTTTCCCCCAATTTCCCCCCCATTTTCCCCCCCCATTTTTTTTTTTCCCAACCCCCCCATTTTCCCCCCAAAACCCCCATCCCCAATTTCTGTGCTCACCGTGCCGGGGTCCTGCCAGCCCCCCCTGCAGGCATCGCCCCCCCCCGTTGTGCCCCCCCGGGCGCACCACCCGCACCGCGCTCTCCGCAGGCACTGGGAGCACTGGGAAGCGCCGGAACATTCCGGGGAAGGACAAAGATCTTGAAAAACTCCCCCGAAATTTTGGGGATTCCCTCGGAATTCTAAGCCGACGTCGGGAAGATTTTGGGGGGGGGTCCCGGTAATTCCACCCCGCAGGAGTCGACCGCAGGATCCGGTGAGGCAGAGGAGGGGGGCGAAGCTGGGGCTCAGGCACTGAGAGGGGAGAGAGAGGAAACAAAAAAAAAAAAAAATTCCCGTTAAAACATCCCAAAAATTCCCGTTAAAATCCCCTAAAAATTCCCGTTAAAATACCCCAAAAATTCCCGTTAAAATCCCCTAAAAATTCCCATTAAAAACAACAAAAATCCCATTAAAACACCAAAAATTCCCGTTAAAATCCCCCAAAAATTCCCATTAAATCCCCTAAAAATTCCCATTAAATCCCCTAAAAATTCCCATTAAAATCCCCTAAAAATTCCCATTAAAACACTCCAGAAATTCCCATTAATTCACCCCAAAATTCCCGTTTAAAAATCCCCAAAAAAGCCCCAAAAGAGGAGGGGGGCGGAGCTGGGGCTCAGACACTGAGAGGGGAGAGAGAGGAAACAAAAAACAAAAAAAATTCCCGTTAAAACATCCCAAAAATTCCCGTTAAAATCCCCTAAAAATTCCCGTTAAAATACCCCAAAAATTCCCATTAAATCACCAAAAATTCCCGTTAAAATCCCCTAAAAATTCCCATTAAAACAACAAAAATCCCATTAAAACACCAAAAATTCCCGTTAAAATACCCTAAAAATTCCCATTAAAACACCAAAAATTCCCGTTAAAATCCCCTAAAAATTCCCATTAAAACACCAAAAATTCCCGTTAAAATCCCCTAAAAATTCCCATTAAAACACCAAAAATTCCCATTAAAATCCCCTAAAAATTCCCATTAAAACACCAAAAATTCCCATTAAAACACCAAAAATTCCCGTTAAAATCCCCTAAAAATTCCCATTAAAACAACAAAAATCCCATTAAAACACCAAAAATTCCCGTTAAAATACCCTAAAAATTCCCATTAAAACACCAAAAATTCCCGTTAAAATACCCTAAAAATTCCCATTAAAACACCAAAAATTCCCGTTAAAATCCCCTAAAAATTCCCATTAAAACACCAAAAATTCCCGTTAAAATCCCCTAAAAATTCCCATTTAAACACCAAAAATTCCCATTAAAATCCCCTAAAAATTCCCATTAAATCCCCTAAAAATTCCCATTAAAATCCCCTAAAAATTCCCATTAAAACACTCCAGAAATTCCCATTAATTCACCCCGAAATTCCCGTTTAAAAATCCCCAAAAAAGCCCCAAAAGAGGAGGGGGGCGGAGCTGGGGCTCAGGCACTGAGAGGGGAGAGAGAGGAAACAAAAAACAAAAAAATTCCCGTTAAAACATCCCAAAAATTCCCGTTAAAATCCCCTAAAAATTCCCGTTAAAATACCCCAAAAATTCCCATTAAATCACCAAAAATTCCCGTTAAAATCCCCTAAAAATTCCCATTAAAACAACAAAAATCCCATTAAAACACCAAAAATTCCCGTTAAAATACCCTAAAAATTCCCATTAAAACACCAAAAATTCCCGTTAAAATCCCCTAAAAATTCCCATTAAAACACCAAAAATTCCCGTTAAAATCCCCTAAAAATTCCCATTAAAACACCAAAAATTCCCATTAAAATCCCCTAAAAATTCCCATTAAAACACCAAAAATTCCCATTAAAACACCAAAAATTCCCGTTAAAATCCCCTAAAAATTCCCATTAAAACAACAAAAATCCCATTAAAACACCAAAAATTCCCGTTAAAATACCCTAAAAATTCCCATTAAAACACCAAAAATTCCCGTTAAAATCCCCTAAAAATTCCCATTAAAACACCAAAAATTCCCGTTAAAATCCCCTAAAAATTCCCATTTAAACACCAAAAATTCCCATTAAAATCCCCTAAAAATTCCCATTAAAACACCAAAAATTCCCATTAAAATCCCCTAAAAATTCCCATTAAAACACCAAAAATTCCCGTTAAAATCCCCTAAAAATTCCCATTAAAAACAACAAAAATCCCATTAAAACACCAAAAATTCCCGTTAAAATCCCCCAAAAATTCCCATTAAAACACCAAAAATCCCATTAAAATCCCCTAAAAATTCCCATTAAAACACTCCAGAAATTCCCATTAATTCACCCCAAAATTCCCGTTTAAAAATCCCCAAAAAAGCCCCAAAAGAGGAGGGGGGCGGAGCTGGGGCTCAGGCACTGAGAGGGGAGAGAGAGGAAACAAAAAACAAAAAAAATTCCCGTTAAAACATCCCAAAAATTCCCGTTAAAATACCCTAAAAATTCCCATTAAAACACCCCAAAAATTGAGGAAACAAAAAACAAAAAAAATCTTAAAAAAATCTGGAAAAAATGCCCCAAAAAATCGAGAAAAAAAAAAAAAAAATCAGAAAATAAATCGGAAAAAAAATTTCCAAAAATATTGGAAAAATATCGGGAAAAAATTGGAAAAAAATTGGAAAAAAATCGGAAAAAAACCGGGAAAAAATTCCAAAAAAATGGAAAAAAAATTGGAATATAATTGGAAAAAAAATGGAAAAAAAATTGGAAAAAAATTGGAAAAAAATCGGAAAAAAATCGGGAAAAAATCCAAAAAAATTGGAAAAAAATCCAAAAAATTGGAAAAAAAAATTGGAAAAAAATTGGAAAAAAATCGAGAAAAAATCGGGAAAAAAAATCCAAAAAATTGGGAAAAAATTGGAAAATAATCGGAAAAAAATCGGGAAAAAATCCAAAAAATTGGAAAAAATTCCAAAAAATTGGAAAAAAATCCAAAAAATTGGAAAAAAATTGGAAAAAAAATTGGAAAAAAATCGGAAAAAAATCGGGAAAAAAATCAAAAAAATTGGAAAAAAATCCAAAAAATTGGAAAAAAAAATTGGAAAAAAATTGGAAAAAAATCGAGAAAAAATCGGGAAAAAAAATCCAAAAAATTGGAAAAAAATTGGAAAATAATCGGAAAAAAATCGGGAAAAAATCCAAAAAATTGGAAAAAAATCCAAAAAATTGGAAAAAAATCCAAAAAATTGGAAAAAAAATTGGAAAATAATTGGAAAAAAATCGGAAAAAAAAATGGAAAAAATCGGGAAAAAAATCCAAAAAAATGAAAAAAAAATCCAAAAAAATCAGAAAAAAAATTGGAAAAAAATCGGAAAAAAATTGGAAAAAAATCGGAAAAAAATTGGGAAAAAATCGGAAAAAAATCGGGAAAAAATTGGAAAAAAATCAAAAAAATTGAAAAAAAAATTGGAAAAAATCGGAAAAAAATCGGGAAAAAATCGGAAAAAAATCGGAAAAAAATCGGAAAAAAATCGGGAAAAAATCGGGAAAAAAATCGGAAAAAAATCGGGAAAAAAATCGGAAAAAAATCAGGAAAAAATTGGGAGAAAATCGGAAAAAAATCGGGAAAAAATCAGGAAAAAATTCCAAAAAATTGAAAAAAAAATCCAAAAAATTGGAAAAAAAATTGGAAAAAAAATTGGAAAAAAATCGGAAAAAAATCGGGAAAAAATTGGAAAAAAATCAAAAAAATTGGAAAAAAACTGGGAAAAAATCGGAAAAAAATCGGAAAAAAATTGGGAAAAAATCGGAAAAAAATCGGGAAAAAATCGGGAGAAAATCGGGAGAAAATCGGAAAAAAATCGGGAAAAAATCGGGAAAAAATCGGAAAAAAATCGGGAGAAAATCGGAAAAAAATCGGGAAAAAATCGGGAAAAAATTGGAAAAAAATCAAAAAAATTGGAAAAAAAATTGGAAAAAAATCGGAAAAAAATCGGGAAAAAATCGGAAAAAAATCGGAAAAAAATCGGAAAAAAATCGGGAAAAAATCGGGAGAAAATTGGAAAAAAATCGGGAAAAAATCGGGAAAAAATCGGAAAAAAATCGGGAGAAAATCAGAAAAAAATCGGGAAAAAATCGGGAAAAAAATCGGGAGAAAATCGGAAAAAAATTGGAAAAAAATTGGAAAAAAATTGGAAAAAAATCGGAAAAAAATTGGAAAAAAATCGGGAAAAAATCGGGAGAAAATCGGAGAAAAATCGGGAAAAAATCGGGAAAAAATCGGAAAAAAATCGGGAGAAAATCAGAAAAAAATCGGGAAAAAATCGGGAAAAAAATCCAAAAAATTGAAAAAAAATTGGAAAAAAATCGGAAAAAAATTGGAAAAAAAATTGGAAAAAATCGGAAAAAAATCGGGAAAAAATCGGAAAAAAATCGGAAAAAAATCGGAAAAAAATCGGAAAAAAATCGGGAAAAAAATCGGAAAAAAATCAGGAAAAAATCGGGAGAAAATCGGAAAAAAATCGGGAAAAAATCAGGAAAAAATTCCAAAAAATTGAAAAAAAAATCCAAAAAATTGGAAAAAAAATTGGAAAAAAAATTGGAAAAAAATCGGAAAAAAATCGGGAAAAAATTGGAAAAAAATCAAAAAAATTGGGAAAAAACTGGAAAAAAAATCGGAAAAAAATCGGGAAAAGAATTGGAAAAAAAACGGGAAAAAAATCCAAAAAATTGAAAAAAAATTGGAAAAAAATCGGAAAAAAATCGGAAAAAAATTGGAAAAAAACCGGAAAAAAATCGGAAAAAAATTAAAAATAAAAACAGAAATAAAAAAAACCCCATAAAAAAATCCCCTCCCCCCTCCCCCTCCTGAAAAGCGAACCCCTCCCCCCGGTTTTGGCGCTCGGGGCTCACCTGGCCCAGGGCGGTGCTCCACAGGCAGTGCTGCCAGCCGCCGTCGGCGCCCGCCGAGCTCAGGCAGGTGAGGCACGAGCGCTGCAGGTGGCACGGGGTGGGGCACGCCAGGGGGGGGGACGACTCCACCGGCATCGGGGACACGTTGAGAAGGGAGTGGCTGAAACACGTCCAGTCGTAGGTGGGCTGCACGCTCAGGATGCGCCGGGTCTCACCTGGGCACAGGTGAGCTCAGGTGAGACATCACGGGTAAAGGGAGCTCCACCCAGTTTGGTCTCACTGCTTTGTACTGGTTTGTACTGGTTTGTACTGGTTTGTACTGGTGCCCAGTTCATCCCTGGTTCATCCCCAGTTCATCCCAGATCAAGGCTCAGGATGTTCTGGGTCTCACCTGGGCACAGGTGAGCTCAGGTGAGACCCCACAGGTTCAGGGAGTTCCACCCAGTTTGGTCTCACTGCTTTGTACTGGTTTGTACTGGTTTGTACTGGTTTGTACTGGTGCCCAGTTCATCCCCAGTTCATCCCAGATCAAGGCTCAGGATGTTCTGGGTCTCACCTGGGCACAGGTGAGCTCAGGTGAGACCCCACAGGTTCAGGGAGTTCCACCCAGTTTGGTCTCACTGCTTTGTACTGGTTTGTACTGGTTTGTACTGGTTTGTACTGGTGCCCAGTTCATCCCCAGTTCATCCCAGATCAAGGCTCAGGATGCGCCGGGTCTCACCTGGGCACAGGTGAGCTCAGGTGAGACCCCACGGGTTAAGGGAGTTCCACCCAGTTTGGTCTCACTGCTTTGTACTGGTTTGTACTGGTTTGTACTGGTTTGTACTGGTGCCCAGTTCATCCCAGATCAAGGCTCAGGATGTTCCGGGTCTCACCTGGGCACAGGTGAGCTCAGGTGAGACCCCACGGGTAAAGGGAGTTCCACCCAGTTTGGTCTCACTGCTTTGTACTGGTTTGTACTGGTTTGTACTGGTTTGTACTGGTGCCCAGTTCATCCCTGGTTCATCCCCAGTTCATCCCAGATCAAGGCTCAGGATGTTCCGGGTCTCACCTGGGCACAGGTGAGCTCAGGTGAGACCCCACGGGTTAAGGGAGTTCCACCCAGTTTGGTCTCACTGCTTTGTACTGGTTTGTACTGGTTTGTACTGGTTTGTACTGGTTTGTACTGGTTTGTACTGGTGCCCAGCTCATCCCAGATCAAGGCTCAGGATGTTCTGGGTCTCACCTGGGCACAGGTGAGCTCTCATGAAATCCCACACGACCAAAATCAAACCCAAACCACCCCAAATCTGCCCCGAATCTGCCCCAAAACGGCTCCAAAAGGGCTCCAAATTTCGCAATTTTTTCCCAAAATCCCCGGAATTCGCCCCAAAATCCCCTCACCTGTCCTCTTGAACTGCCGTGTCCACTTCTCAATCACCTTGATCCCCCCCAAATCCCCCAAAATCCCCAAAATCTCTAAAATGACCCATATCCCCCCGAATAAT
>NC_085081.1:505298-554366 GCF_963662255.1 Cinclus cinclus
AAAAAAAAAAAAAAAAATTAAAAAATAAAATAATAAATTTTTTTCCTCCCCCCCCCCCCCCATCCAAAAAATTTGTTCCCCTGGGAACTTCAAAATCGCCCCCAAAATGCAACCAAAAAAAAAAAAAAAACAACAACAAAAAAACTAAAAAACTTCTCCTAAAGTTTCCCGAAATTCCCAAAAATTCCTGAGATTCAACCCAAAATTCACCCCCCCCCCCGAATCCCCCAAATTCCCCCAAAATTCCCCAAAAATCCCCCAAAATTCCCCAAAATTCCGCCCAAAATCCTCCCAAAATTCCGCCCAAAATCCTCCAAACCCACCACGGGAAACAAGAAAAACTTCCCAAAATTCTCCCAAAAACTCCTCCTAAAATCCCCCCAAAAAATCCCCCCCAAAAATCCCCCCAAATTCCCCAAAAAAATCCCCTAAAATCCTCCCCAAAATTCCCCCAAATCCCCCCCAAATCGTCCCAAAATTCCCAAAAATTCCCCCAAAATCCCCCCCCCAAATCCTCCCCAAAACCCCCTAAAATCCCCAAATCCTCCCAAAATCCCCCAAATTTCCCCCAAAATCCCCTAAAATTCCCCAAGATCCCCCCCAAAAATTCCCCAAATCCCCCCAAATCTCCCCAAATCTCCCCAAATCTCCCCAAACCCCCCAAATCCCCCCCAAATCCCCCCCAAAAATTCCCCAAATCCCCCCAAATCCCCCCCAAATCCCCCAAATCCCCCCCAAATCTCCCCAAATCCCCCCAAATCCCCCCAAACCTCCCCAAATCCCCCCCAAATCTCCCCAAATCCCCCCCAAATCTCCCCCAAATCCCCCCCAAATCTCCCCAAATCTCCCCAAATCCCCCCAAATCTCCCCAAATCTCCCCAAATCCCCCCCAAATCTCCCCAAATCCCCCCAAATCCCCCCAAATCCCCCCCAAATCCTCCCCAAATCCCCCCCAAATCCCCCCAAATCCCCCCCAAATCCCCCCAAAATTCCCCAAATTCCCCTCCAGGATCCCCCAAACCCCCCCAGGGAGCCCCAAACCCACCCGAATTCCGCCCCCCCCCCCAAAAAAAAAACCCAAAAAACCAAAATCCCCAAAATTTTCCACCCCGGGAACCCCAAATTGGCTCCAAAATCGCCCCAAATTCCAACCGGGAACCCCAAAATTCCCCAAAATGGCCCCAAATCCTTCCCCCTGACCCCTCCCCCACCCCCGGTCTCTCCCAGTTCGTGGCTGTGGCGCTGCTGGTGGCACTGGGGACCCTGAGCCAGGGGCAGCCAATCGGGCCCCAGGGTGAGACTGGGGGGACTGGGATGGACTGGGATGGGATTGGGACAAACTGGGATGGACTGGGAGGGACTGGGAGGGGACTGGGATGGGATTGGGACAAACTGGGATGGACTGGGAGGGACTGGGAGGGGACTGGGATGGGACTGGGAGGGACTGGGAGGGACTGGGAGGGGACTGGGAGGGACTGGGAGGGACTGGGGGGAACTGGGATGGGACTGGGGGGGACTGGGAGGGACTGGGATGGGATTGGGACAAACTGGGATGGACTGGGAGGGACTGGGAGGGACTGGGATGGGACTGGGAGGGACTGGGAGGGACTGGGGGACTGGATGGGACTGGGGGGGACTGGGAGGGACTGGGATGGGATTGGGACAAACTGGGATGGACTGGGAGGGACTGGGAGGGACTGGGATGGACTGGGATGGGATTGGGACAAACTGGGATGGACTGGGAGAGACTGGGAGGGGACTGGGAGGGACTGGGATGGGACTGGGAGGGGATTGGGACAAACTGGAGGGACTGGGGGGGACTGGGAGGGACTGGGATGGGAGTGGGGGGTAGGGATCCCCCCTCCCCCCTCCCCCCCCCCGCCCACGACCGGAAGTGACCCCCTCTACCCCTCCCCCCACCTTTATAAAAACCACCCCCCACCCCCAATTTTTTTTTTTGTTTTTAATTTTTATTTTTTGTTCCCCTCCCCCACCCCTCCCCCCCCTCAAACCCCCCCCCCCAGCCCTCCCCCTCTGCCCGCCCCTCCCCCCCCGGGACTGCCAGGACGTGCACGCGGGGGGGGCTCGGGCAGACGGGGTTTACCTGGTGTCCCCCGGGGGGGAGGGGCGCCCCCCGTGCCCGTCTATTGCGACATGAGCACCGAGGGGCACGTCTGGACGGTACCGCCCCTCCCCCACCCCCCCTCCCCCACCCCCTTCCCCCCTCCCCCCCCACAAAAAAATCCCGATTTGAATCCCCCTCCCCCACCCCAAAAAAAAAAAAAAAAAAAATCCCCCGGATCGCCCCTCCCCCCCACTCCCAAAATCGCCCCTCCCCCATCCCCAAAATATCTCAGAGGTCGCCCCTCCCCCCCCACCCCCAAAAGCGCCCCTCCCCCGCCCCAACAATCATTCAGTCATTGCCCCTCCCCCACCCCCAAAATCACCCCCAAATCGCCCCTCCCCCCACTCCCCAAATAGCCCCTCCCCCTCTCCCAAATTGCCCCCAAATCTTCCCTCCCCCACCCCCAAAACCCCCCCTCCCCCACACCAAAATCTCTCAGAGATTGCCCCTCCCCCACTCCCCAAATCGCCCCACCACCCCTCCCCCACCCCATCTCCCCCTCCCCCAATTCCTTTTTTTTTATCGCCCCTCCCCCACTCCCCTCCCCCACCCCCGTCCTGCCCCTCCCCCCCAGGTGTTCCAGAAGCGATTCAACGGCTCCGTCAGCTTCTTCCGGGGCTGGAACGACTACAGGGCCGGCTTCGGCCGCGCCGACGGCGAGTACTGGCTGGGTACGCACCAGTACAAACCAGTATAAACCAGTATAAACCAGTACAGACCAGTACAGACCAGTACAGACCAGTATAGACCAGTATAGACCAGTACAGACCAGTACAGACCAGTACAAACCAGTATAAACCAGTACAGACCAGTACAGACCAGTACAGACCAGTACAGACCAGTATAGACCAGTATAGACCAGTACAGACCAGTACAGACCAGTACAGACCAGTATAGACCAGTATAGACCAGTACAGACCAGTACAGACCAGTACAGACCAGTATAAACCAGTACAGACCAGTACAGACCAGTACAGACCAGTATAAACCAGTACAGACCAGTATAGACCAGTATAGACCAGTACAGACCAGTACAGACCAGTACAGACCAGTATAAACCAGTACAGACCAGTACAGACCAGTATAAACCAGTACAGACCAGTACAGACCAGTACAGACCAGTATAAACCAGTACAGACCAGTATAGACCAGTACAGACCAGTACAGGCCAGTACAGACCAGTATAGACCAGTATAAACCAGTACAGACCAGTACAAACCAGTATAAACCAGTATAGACCAGTATAGACCAGTACAGACCAGTACAGACCAGTACAGACCAGTACAGACCAGTATAGACCAGTACAGACCAGTATAAACCAGTACAGACCAGTACAGACCAGTACAGACCAGTATAAACCAGTACAGACCAGTACAGACCAGTATAAACCAGTACAGACCAGTACAGACCAGTACAGACCAGTACAGACCGGTCTGGTACAGTGTAAACCACTATGGACCAGTACAGACCAGTATGGAATGAGTACAGGGCCGGCTTCGGCCGCGCCGACGGCGAGTACTGGCTGGGTACGCACCAGTACAAACCAGTATAAACCAGTACAGACCAGTACAGACCAGTACAGACCAGTACAGACCAGTATAGACCAGTATAGACCAGTACAGACCAGTACAGACCAGTACAGACCAGTATAAACCAGTACAGACCAGTACAGACCAGTATAAACCAGTACAGACCAGTACAGACCAGTACAGACCAGTATAAACCAGTACAGACCAGTATAGACCAGTACAGACCAGTACAGGCCAGTACAGACCAGTATAGACCAGTATAAACCAGTACAGACCAGTACAAACCAGTATAAACCAGTATAGACCAGTATAGACCAGTACAGACCAGTACAGACCAGTACAGACCAGTACAGACCAGTATAAACCAGTACAGACCAGTATAAACCAGTACAGACCAGTACAGACCAGTACAGACCAGTATAAACCAGTACAGACCAGTACAGACCAGTATAAACCAGTACAGACCAGTACAGACCAGTACAGACCAGTATAAACCAGTACAGACCAGTATAGACCAGTACAGACCAGTACAGGCCAGTACAGACCAGTATAGACCAGTATAAACCAGTACAGACCAGTACAAACCAGTATAAACCAGTATAGACCAGTATAGACCAGTACAGACCAGTACAGACCAGTACAGACCAGTACAGACCAGTATAAACCAGTACAGACCAGTATAAACCAGTACAGACCAGTACAGACCAGTACAGACCAGTACAGACCGGTCTGGTACAGTGTAAACCACTATGGACCAGTACAGACCAGTATGGAATGAGTACAGGGCCGGCTTCGGCCGCGCCGACGGCGAGTACTGGCTGGGTACGCACCAGTACAAACCAGTATAAACCAGTACAGACCAGTACAGACCAGTATAGACCAGTACAGACCAGTACAGACCAGTACAGACCAGTATAAACCAGTACAGACCAGTATAGACCAGTACAGACCAGTATAGACCAGTATGGACCAGTATAAATCAGTATAAACCAGTATAGACCTGTACGGACCAGTATGGACCAGTACGGACCAGTATGGACCACTATAAAGCAGTATGGACCGGTATAAACCAGTATAGACCAGTACGGACCAGTACGGACCGGTATGGAACAGAATGGTCACCCTGGACTGACCCTGAGTGACCCCTGAGTGACCCCTGACCCCTGAGTGACCCCAGTGGCCCCGGAGTGACCCCTGAGTGACCCCTGAGTGACCCCTGAGTGACCCCTGAGTGACCCCAGTGACCCTGAGTGACCCCTGACCCCTGACTGACCCCTGAGTGACCCCAGTGGCCCCGGAGTGACCCCTGAGTGACCCCTGAGTGACCCCTGACCCCTGAGTGACCCCAGTGGCCCCAGAGTGACCCCTGAGTGACCCCTGAGTGACCCCTGAGTGACCCCTGAGTGACCCCTGACCCCTGAGTGACCCCAGTCACCCCCAAGTGACCCCGGAGTGACCCCCGAGTGACCCCCAAGTGACCCCTGACCCCTGTGTGACCCCAGGCCTGCAGACCCTGGCCCTGCTGACCCTCCAGGCCCGTTACGAGCTGCGGGTGGAGCTCGAGGACTTTGAGAACAACTCGGCCGCCGCCACCTACGGCTCCTTCGCGCTGTCCCCGACCGCCGTCAGCGCCGAGGAGGACGGCTACGCCCTGCACGTGGCCGGCTTCGTGGACGGCGGCGCCGGTGAGGGTCAACGGCGGGGGGTCAGGGGTCAAGGTTGGCCATGGGGAGGTCAATGGGGGTCAATAGGGGTCAATGGGGGTCAATGGGGGTCAATGGAGGTCAATGGAGGTCAGTGGAGGTCAATGGAGGTCAATGGGGGTCAATGGAGGTCAATGGAGGTCAATGGGGGTCAAGGTTGGCCATGGGGAGGTCAATGGAGGTCAATGGAGGTCAATGGGGGTCAGTGGAGGTCAGTGGAGGTCAATGGTGGTCAATGGGGGTCAATGGAGGTCAATGGGGGTCAGTGGAGGTCAATGGGGGTCAGTGGAGGTCAGTGGAGGTCAATGGGGTTCAATGGGGGTCAATGGGGGTCAATGGAGGTCAATGGAGGTCAATGGAGGTCAATGGGGGTCAGTGGAGGTCAATGGGGGTCAATGGAGGTCAATGGGGGTCAATGGGGGTCAATGGGGGTCAATGGGGGTCAAGGTTGGCCATGGGGAGGTCAATGGAGGTCAATGGGGGTCAATGGAGGTCAATGGAGGTCAATGGGGGTCAGTGGAGGTCAATGGAGGTCAATGGGGGTCAATGGAGGTCAGTGGAGGTCAATGGAGGTCAATGGAGGTCAATGGAGGTCAATGGGGGTCAATGGAGGTCAATGGAGGTCAATGGAGGTCAATGGGGGTCAATGGAGGTCAATGGGGGTCAATGGGGGTCAATGGGGGTCAATGGAGGTCAATGGAGGTCAATGGAGGTCAATGGGGGTCAATGGAGGTCAATGGGGGTCAATGGGGGTCAAGGTTGGCCATGGGGAGGTCAATGGAGGTCAATGGGGGTCAATGGAGGTCAATGGGGGTCAATGGAGGTCAATGGGGGTCAATGGAGGTCAATGGGGGTCAATGGTGGTCAATGGGGGTCAGTGGAGGTCAATGGGGGTCAATGGGGGTCAATGGAGGTCAATGGAGGTCAATGGAGGTCAATGGGGGTCAGTGGAGGTCAATGGGGGTCAATGGAGGTCAATAGAGGTCAATGGAGGTCAATGGGGGTCAATGGAGGTCAATGGAGGTCAATGGAGGTCAATGGGGGTCAATGGAGGTCAATGGAGGTCAATGGAGGTCAATGGGGGTCAATGGTGGTCAATGGGGGTCAATGGAGGTCAATGGGGGTCAATGGAGGTCAATGGGGGTCAATGGAGGTCAATGGAGGTCAATGGGGGTCAATGGGGGTCAATGGGGGTCAATGGGGGTCAAGGTTGGCCATGGGGAGGTCAATGGAGGTCAATGGGGGTCAATGGAGGTCAATGGGGGTCAATGGAGGTCAATGGAGGTCAATGGGGGTCAATGGGGGTCAAGGTTGGCCATGGGGAGGTCAATGGAGGTCAATGGGGGTCAATGGAGGTCAATGGGGGTCAGTGGAGGTCAATGGAGGTCAATGGGGGTCAATGGAGGTCAATGGGGGTCAATGGGGGTCAAGGTTGGCCATGGGGAGGTCAATGGAGGTCAATGGGGGTCAATGGAGGTCAATGGGGGTCAATGAGGGTCAGTGGAGGTCCCTGTGGTCACTCAGGTGGTCCCTGTGGTCACTCAGGTGGTCACTCAGGTGGTCCCTGTGGTCACTCAGGTGGTCACTCAGGGGGTCACTCAGGTGGTCCCTGTGGTCACTCAGGTGGTCCCTGTGGTCACTCAGGTGGTCACTCTGGTCCCTGCGGTCCCTCTGTCCTTCCCCCGCGGTCTCACCTGTCCCCTCCCTGCCCAGGTGACTCCCTGAGCTACCACAACGGTCAGAAATTCTCCACCTTCGACCGCGACCAGGACCTGTTCGCCCAGAACTGCGCCGCGCTCTCCTCGGGCGCTTGGTGGTTCCGCAGCTGCCACTTCTCCAACCTCAACGGCTTCTACCTGGCCGGGCCTCACCTGTCCTACGCCAACGGCATCAACTGGGCCCAGTGGAAGGGCTTCTACTACTCGCTGAAACGCAGCGAGATGAAGATCCGGCGCCTCTGAGGGAGGGGGGGACACGCACCTGGGGGGAACCTGAACGCACCTGGATACACCTGGGACACGCCTGAGACACACCTGAGACGCGCCTGAGATAACTGAGACACGTGTGAGACACGCCTGGACACACCTGGACACACCTGGACATACCCAGATGTACCTGAGACATACCTGGACACACCTGAGACACACCTGGACACACCTGGACACACTTGGACAAACCCAGACATACCTGAGACACACCTGCAACACACCTAGACACACCTGGACATACCCAGACACACCTGAGACACACCTGGACACACCTGGGACATGCCTGAGATACCTGAGACACACCTGAGACACACCAGGACACACCTGGACATACCCAGATGTACCTGAGACATACCTGGACATACCTGAGACACACCTGGACACACCTGGACACACTTGGACAAACCCAGACATACCTGAGACACACCTGCAACACACCTAGACACACCTGGACATACCCAGACACACCTGAGACACTCCTGGACACACCCAGACACACCTGGACATGCCCAAAGACACCCAAGACACACCTGAGACACACCTGAGACACACCTGAGACACACCCAGACACACCCAGACATGCCCAGACACACCTGGACATGCCCAAACACACCCGAGACACACCCAGACACACCCAAGACGCACCTGAGACACACCTGAGACACACCTGAGACACACCAGGACACACCTGGACACACCCAGGACACACCCAGACACACCTGAGACACACCTGGGCACACCCAGGACACACCTGGACACACCTGAGACACACCTGAGACACACCTGAGACACACCCAGGACACACCCAGACACACCTGAGACACACCTGAGACACACCAGGACACACCCAGGACACACCTGGACACACCCAGACACACCTGAGACACACCTGAGACACACCTGAGACACACCAGGACACACCTGGACACACCCAGGACACACCCAGACACACCTGAGACACACCAGGACACACCCAGGACACACCTGGACACAAATGAGACACACCTGAGACACACCTGAGACACACCAGGACACACCCAGGACACACCTGGACACAAATGAGACACACCTGAGACACACCAGGACACACCCAGGACACACCTGGACACACCTGAGACACACCTGAGACACACCTGAGACACACCAGGACACACCTGGACACACCCAGGACACACCCAGACACACCTGAGACACACCAGGACACACCCAGGACACACCTGGACACACCTGAGACACACCTGAGACACACCTGGACACACCCAGGACACACCTGAGACACACCTGAGACACACCAGGACACACCTGGACACACCCAGGACACACCCAGACACACCTGAGACACACCTGAGACACACCAGGACACACCCAGGACACACCTGGACACACCTGAGACACACCTGAGACACACCAGGACACACCCAGGACACACCTGGACACAAATGAGACACACCTGAGACACACCAGGACACACCCAGGACACACCTGGACACACCTGAGACACACCTGAGACACACCTGAGACACACCAGGACACACCTGGACGTGCACAGCTGGACCAAAACCCACCTGGGCCACACCCACCTGGCCCCGCCCACCCCACCGTGCTCACCTGGCCCCGCCCACCCCGCGCTGACCCCTCCCCCAATAAAGCTCCGCCCTCCTTCGCTCCGCGGGGCTGGAAACGAATTTTTGGGGGAGGGGGGTGGGGGAGGGGATTTGGGGAAATTTTGGGGAATTTTGGGGAATTTCGGGGAATTTCGGGATCCTTTTTTTTTTTTTTTTGGATCCTTTTCCCAAATTTTTTTTTTTTGCCCCAATTTTGGTTTTTCCCAATCCCCGCAAATTATTTTTTCTTTTTTTTTAAATTTCTCCTTTTTTCTTTTTTTTTTTTTCAAATTCCCAAAAAATTCCCCAAAATTTCCCCCAAAATTCCCCAAATGCTCAGAACCCGTCAAAAGAATCCCCAAAATCCGCCCCAAATCCCCCAAAAAATTCCTCTAAAAATCCCCCCCAAAAAAGAAAAAAAAAATCCCCCAAAAAAGAAATCCCCCAAAATCCCCAAAATCTGCCCCAAATTTTGCCCCATGATCCCCCAAATTTGCCCCAAAAATCCCCCAAAATCTCCCCAAAAATCCGCCCCCAAAAAATTCCCCCAAATCATCCAAACAATCCCCAAAAAAATCCTCCCCCCAAAAAAACCCCAAAATTTACCCCAAAATTTCCCAAAAATCCCCAAAATTCCCCCAAAAATCCCCCCAAAAATCCCCAAAATTCCCCCAAAACTCCCCCCAAAAAATCCCCAAAATTTCCCCAAAAAATCCCCCAAAAATCCCCAAAATTTCCCAAAAATCCCCCCAAAAATCCCCAAAAATCCCCAAAATTCCCCAAAAAATCCCACCAAAAATCCCCAAATTTTCCAAAAAATCCCCCAAAATCCCCAAAAAAACCCCAAAAATCCCCCCAAAGATCCCCAAAATTCCCCCAAAAAAATCCCCCCAAAAATCCCCAAAAGTCCCCAAAAAATCCCCCCAAAAATCCCCAAAAATCCCCAAAAATCCCCATAAAAAATCCCAAAAAATCCCCAAAAAATCCCCAAAAATCCCCAAAATTCCCCAAAAAATCTCGAATCTCGCCCCTCCCCCCACCCGCGAAGGGGGCGTGGCCTGTGAGGGGCGTGGCCTCTTTTTTGGGGGGGGTCACATCCTGCCCCTCCCCCACCCCCACTCAGTGACCCCGAAAGGCCCCGAGATGGTGAGGGGGGAAGGGGGGAGGGGAAATTTGGGGAGATTTTGGGGGGATTTGGGGAAATTTGGGGGAATTTGGGGAAATTTGGGGGAAAATTTGGGAAATTTGGGGGAAATTTGGGGGGGATTTGGGGAGAAATTTGGGGAATTTTGGGGGAAATTTGGGGGAATTTGGGGAAATTTGGGGAAAATCGGGAAATTTGGGGGAGATTTGAGGGGGAATTTGGGGAAATTTCAGGAAATTTTGGGAAATTTGGGGGAATTTGGGGGAAATTTGGGGGAATTTGGGGGAGATTTTGGGGGAATTTGGGGGAATTTGGGGGAAATTGGGGGAAATTTGGGGGAAATTTGGGGAATTTTGGGGAATTTGGGGGAAATTTGGGGGAAATTTGGCGAAATTGGGGGAAATTTGGGGGAAATTTCGGGAACTTTGGGGGAAATTTGGGGGAATTTGGGGGAGATTTTTGGGGAAATTGGGGAAATTTTGGGGAATTTGGGGGAAATTTGGGGAAATTTGGGGAAATTCGGGAAATTTGGGGAAATTCGGGAAATTTGGGGGAAATTTGGGAGAACTTTTGGGGAAATTTGGGGGGAATTTGGGGAAATTTGGGGGAATTTGGGGGAAATTTTGGAGATTTGGGGAGATTTTGGGGGGATTTGGGGGAAATTTTGTGGGAAATTTGTGGGAAATTTTGGGGAAATTTTGGGGAAATTTGGGGAGATTTTGGGACTTTTTTTTTTTTTTTTTTCGGGGGGGGGGAAATTCCGGGGGGGATTTGGGGAGAAATTCGAGCGGAATTCGGAAAAATTTGGGGACATTTTTTGGGAACACTTTGGGGACATTTTGGGGACAATTTGGGGACATTTTGGGGACGTTTTTTAGGACATTTTTTGGGGGGGGGGGTTTTGGGGACATTTTTTGGGTTGGGGACCCCTCCCCCCTCCCCCTCCCTTCCCCCAACCTCCCAAAATTTGTCACCTCCCCCTCCCCCCTTCCGGTGTCACCTCTGTCCCCGGCGCTGTCGCTGTCACCTCCCGAGGCCACATCCTGTGAGTCACCCACGGGGCCCCCAAAAAATGTCCCCAAAAAATGTCCCCAAAAAATGTCCCCAAAATGTCCCCAAAAAATGGCTCCAAAAAAATGGCTCCAAAAAATGGCTCCAAAATGTCCCCAAAAAAATGGCTCCAAAATGGATCCAAAAAATGGCTCCAAAAAAAGTCCCAAAAAATGGCTCCAAAAAAACGGCCCCAAAATGAATCCAAAAAATGGCCCCAAAAAATGTCCCAAAAAATCCCCCAAAAATCCCCCAAAAATCCCCAAAAAAATCCCTAAAAAAATCCCTAAAAAATCCCCATAAAATCTCCAAAAAAATCCCACAAGAAATCCCAAAAAATCCCCAATAAATCCCCAAAAATCCCCAAAAAATCCCTAAAAAATCCCCAAAAAATCCTCAAACCATCCCAAAAAAAATCCCCAAAAAATCCCCAAAAAATCCCCAAAAATCCCCAAAAAATCCCAAAAATCCCCAAAAAAATCCCTAAAAAATCCCCATAAAATCTCCAAAAAATCCCTAAAAAATCCCCAAAAAATCCCCAAAAATCCCCAAAAAATCCTCTAAAAACCCCTAAAAACCCCCCAAAAAATCCCTAAAAAATCCCCAAAAAATTCCTCAAGAAATCCCCAAAAAATCCCCAATAAATCCCCAGAAAATCCCCAAAAAATCCCAAAAATCCCCCAAAAAAATCCCTAAAAAATCCCCATAAAATCTCCAAAAAATCCCCAAAAAATCCCCAAAAAATCCCCAAAAAATCCCCATAAATTCCTCTAAAAACCCCTAAAAACCCCCCAAAAAATCCCTAAAAAATCCCCAAAAAATTCCTCAAGAAATCCCCAAAAAATCCCCAAAAAATCCCCATAAAATCCCCAAAAAATCCTCTAAAAAGCCCTAAAAACCCCCCAAAAAATCCCTAAGAAATCCCCAAAAAATCCTCAAAAACCCCCCAAAACCCCCCAAACCCCCCAAAAAAACCCCCAAAAAATCCCCAAAAAATCCCCAAAAAATCCCCATAAAATCCCCAAAAAATCCCCAAAAAATCCCCAAAAAATCCTCTAGAAACCCCTAAAAATCCCCAAAAAAATCCCTAAAAACCCCCCAAAAAATCCCTAAAAACCCCCCAAAAAATCCCTAAAAACCCCCCAAAAAATCCCTAAAAAATCCCCAAAAAATTCCTCAAGAAATCCCCAAAAAATCCCCAATAAATCCCCAGAAAATCCCCAAAAAATCCCAAAAATCCCCCAAAAAAATCCCTAAAAAATCCCCATAAAATCTCCAAAAAATCCCCAAAAAATCCCCAAAAAATCCCCATAAATTCCTCTAAAAACCCCTAAAAACCCCCCAAAAAATCCCTAAAAAATCCCCAAAAAATTCCTCAAGAAATCCCCAAAAAATCCCCAATAAATCCCCATAAAATCCCCAAAAAATCCCAAAAATCCCCCAAAAAAATCCCTAAAAAAATCCCCATAAAATCTCCAAAAAATCCCCAAAAAATCCTCTAAAAACCCCTAAAAACCCCCCAAAAATCCCTAAAAAATCCCCATAAAATCTCCAAAAACCCCCAAAAAAATCCCTAAGAAATCCCCAAAAATCCCCAAAAAATCCTCTAAAAACCCCAAAAATCCCCCCAAAACCCCCCAACCCCCCCCAATAAACCCCCACTAAATCCCCCCCAAATAAACCCCATTTCCTCCCTCCAGCTCTTCCTCCTCCTCCTCCTCCTCCTCCTCCCCGTGACCACCTCCTCCCCTCCCCCCGGTTGCCGTCGTGCTCGCGGCTCCTCCTGCTCCTCCGTCCCGGCCGCTCCCGGCGTTTCCGTTCTGGGCCTTGGCCTGGACGTCACCACGATGTCTCCGGCGCTCGGCCGCGCTCTCGACGTCTCCGACGTTTCCGACTCCTCGTGCCTCCTGTGCCCCGACTCCCCGCGCGCCTCCGCTCTTCGCCGTTTGCCTCCGGCCGTCTCCGGTTGGACCTCGGGCCGTCGGTGTCGCCGAAGGGCGCGGGCGGCGGCCGGGGCGGGCGCGGTGGGGACGGCGGTGGCGGGGACGGTGACGGAAGGTTGGGAGTTGGGTTTGGGTTGGAGGCCGGGAGGCGTCGACGGCGCGGTGGTGGCCGGGTCGCAGTCGAAGGTGGCCCGGGAGGGGCTGAGGTGGCAGAGGGAGGACAGGAGCGCGTTGAGTTGGCTGCAGCTGGGCTGCGTCTTCTACTGGTGAGAGGCCTTCGTCCGCGCGCTGCTCCTCATCCTCGCTTTCCTCGCCTTCCTCTTCTTCTTCTTCGTCTTCTTCTTCTTCGTCTTCTTCGTCTTCGTCTTCTTCGTCTTCGTCTTCTCCTTCTTCTTCTTCTTCTTCTTCTTCTTCGTCTTCTTCGTCTTCATCTTCTTCTTCGTCTTCTTCTTCATCGTCTTCTTCTTCTTCTTCTTCGTCTTCTTCGTCTTCGTCTTCTTCGTCTTCGTCTTCTCCTTCTTCTTCTTCTTCTTCTTCTTCTTCTTCGTCTTCTTCGTCTTCATCTTCTTCTTCTTCTTCTTCTTCTTCGTCTTCTTCGTCTTCTTCTTCATCGTCTTCTTCTTCTTCTTCTTCATCTTCTTCTTCTTATCCTTCGTCTTCTTCTTCATCTTCTCCTTCTTATTCTTCTCCTTCTTCTTCATCTTCCTCTTCTTCTTCTTCATCATCATCTCCATCTTCTTCTTCTCCTTCTTCATCATCTTCTTCTCCTTCTTCTTCTTCTTCTCCTTCATTTTCTTCATCCTCATCCTCTTCTTCTTCTTCTTGTTCTTCATCTTCATCATCATCTTTTTTCTTCTTCATCTGTTTCTTACTCTTCTTCTTCTTTTTCTTTTCTTCTTCTTCTTCTTCATCATCTTCTTCTTCTTCTCCTTCTTCTTCTTCTTCTTCGTCTTATCCTTCGTCTTCTTCTTCATCTTCTCCTTCTTATTCTTCTCCTTCTTCTCCTTCTTCTTCCTCTTCTTCTTCTTCTTCTTCATCATCTTATTCTTCTTCTTCTTCTCCTTCATCATCTTCTTCTTCTTCTTCTTCTCCTTCTTTGACTTCTTCTTCTTCCTCATCATCTTCATCTTCCTCTTCTTCATCATCATCTGCTCCTTCTTCTCCTTCTTCTTCTTCGTCATCTTCATCTTCCTCTTCTTCTTCTTCATCATCATCTCCATCTTCTTCTTCTCCTTCATCTTCTTCTCCTTCTTCATCTTCTCCTTCTTCATCTCCTCCTTCTTCATTTTCTTCTTCTTCTTTTTCTTCTTCTCCTTCTTCTTCTCCTTCATTTTCTTCATCCTCATCCTCTTCTTCTTCTTCTTCTTCTTGTTCTTCATCTTCATCTTCTTCTTAATCATCTTCATCATCATCTTTTTTCTTCTTCATCTGTTTCTTACTCTTCTTCTTCTTCTTCTTCTTTTACTTTTTCTTCTTCTTCTTCTTCTTCTTTTTCTTCTCCTTTTTCAACTTCCTCCTCCCCTTCCTCCTCCCCCCACACTGACCACCCCTCTCCCCTCCCCCACCAGGACCTGGCTCGACCCATCCATTGCCCGCCCCTCCCCCCACTTCCTCCGCGCCGTCCGCTCCCTCCCTCCGGCCTTCACTCCGGCCACGGCCACCGAGTACGCCGAGCTGCTGGCCACCTTCGGCACGCACGCCGTGCGCTCGGCGCGCCTGGGCGGCCGGCTCCGCTCTCTGACCGCCGTCCGGCTCTGCCGCGCCGCCATGGCCGGCCTGAGCGCTCAGGAAGCCTCCGAGTGCCTCAGGGCCGAGTCCTCCTTCGGAGGGGTCACCGCCGCCGCCGCCGCGTGCCGGACGGCGCGCGCGGCCGCCGAGGGCAACCTGAGCTTCAGCGAGTTTTTCTCCGAGCGGTTCCTGGAGGTCGAAGGAGGCTCCGACCGCGACGGCGATTTGGCCTTCGGGAGGCCGGAGGATTTCTCCAGGTGGTTGAGGAGCGTCCCCGAGGCTCCGGCCACGGTCGAGGCCGACCTTTGGCCGCTCCACGCCCTGGTGCCCAGGAGCGACCCCCGGCGCCGGGCGCTGCGCGCGGCCGTCAGGAGTTACGTCGCGGCCAAAGCGTTGAGGGTCAACTGCAGCTGCGGCCGCCCGGCGGGGAGCGGCCGGAGCGGAGAGAAGAGGACAGGTCAGTGGGCGGCGGGCGGCGGACATTGGAGAGGGAGGTGGACGCTGGAGTGGGCGGCGGTCGGCGCGGCGGTTGGCGCGGCGGTCGGCGGGCGCCGGTCGGAGGTCAGCGGGCGGTGGGAGGTGCAGTGGTCGGTGGAGTGGTCGCTGTTCGGCGGAGCGGTCAGCGGGAGGTGGAGCGGTCAGCGGAGCGGTCAGGACACTGAGGAGAGCTCTGATGGACGCTCCGCTGACCGCCCCGATGACCACCGTGACCACCACGATGACCACCCTGACCACCGTGACCACCACCCTGACCACCGTGACCACCACGATGACCACCCTGACCACCGTGACCACCACGATGACCACCATGACCACCACGATGACCACCCTGACCACCACGATGACCACCGTGACCACCGTGACCACCACGATGACCACCGTGACCACCCCACTGACCACCATGGCCACCATGATGTCCACCCCTCTGACCACTCTAACCTCTGTCCTTCCCTCCCCGCTGACCGCTCCGCTGACCACCATGATGTCCATGATGACCACCATCCGCTCCGCTGACCACCATGATGACCGCCACAATGTTCACCATCATGTCCGCCATGACGTCCACCATGATGACCACCATGATGTCCACCCCGCTGACCACTCCACTGACCACCATGATGACCATGATGACCGCCATGACGTCCACCATGATGACCACGGTGACCACCATGATGACCACGATGACCACCATGATGATCACGATGACGTTCACCCCGCTGACCACTCCACTGACCACCATGATGACCACCACGATGACCACCCCATTGACCATGATGACCACCATGACCACAATGACCACCATGATCACGATGACCACCATGATGACCATGATGACCACCATGACATCCATGATGACCACCATGACCACGATGACCACCATGACCACGATGACCACCATGACCACGATGACCACCGTGATGACCACGATGACCGCCATGATGACCACGATGACCACCGTGATGACCACGATGACCGCCATGATGACCGCCATGACGTCCACCCCGCTGACCACTCTAACCTCCGTCCTTCCCTCCCAGATGACCTCAGCGATGACCACCCCTCTGACCTCCGGACCGCTGACCGCTCCACCTCCGGCCTCTCCCCTCCCCCCCACCCCTGCCACTGCCCCTGCTCCCCCACCCCTCTCCCACCAGGTAACTCCCCGTGCTGCCCCTCCCACCGAGGCTCCGCCCACCTCTCCGTCCAGGTGTGGGGCGGGCGCGGCTGGCGCGGCGACCACTTGACCGCCACCGACGCCTTCGTTTGGGTCATCTACGACCGAATCCGCGCCCGCACTCCCACGGCCTGGAACACCGACCGCCCGCGCTGGGGTCAGCACCTGGACTTGGGCCAGGTGCTCCTCCGGCCCGGAGCTTACCTGGAGCTCCAGGTGTGGGACGAAGACCACGGATGGGACGACGACCTGTTGGGCACCTGCCGGGAGCCGCTGAGCGCCGGGCGTTGGCCGCGGCGCTCGTGTTTCCCGGGCGGCGGCCAATTGGATTTCGGGGTGACGGTCACCTGCGGTCCGGCGCTGACCGGAAGTTCGTGTCACGATTACCTGCCCAGAGCACCTGAGGGCGGGGCGGGAATCCAGGATGGATCCCCGTGGCCGCCGGAAGGGTCGGATTGGGATCGGTTCGTGGTGGAGGACGAGGAGGATGAGGATGAGGAAGGCTCGGAGGAAACGCGGTTTTTCCATCGGTTCTGGAAGGTTCCGGGAGAAGATCCGGAGGAAAATCCCGAATCCGACCCCTTTTCGTGGGCTCCGAAACCTCGGGGATCGCCCCAAAATCGCTCCCGGTTTGGCCCAGTTCGGTCCCGGTTTGAGGAGGATGAAGATGAGGATGAAGGTTTGGAGGAAACGCCGTTTTCCCATCGGAAAGTTCCAGAAAGTTCCGGGGCAGATCCGGAGGAAAATCCCGAATCCGACCCCTTTTCGGGGGCTCCGAAACCTCGGGAATCGCCCCAAAAGCGCTCCCAGTTTGGCCCAGTTCGGTCCCAGTTTGAGGAGGATGATGATGATGATGGTGGTGATGATGAAGAGCTCAGCGACGCCGAATTCCGCCGGCTTTGGGACCTTCCGGAAGGTTCCCAAAAACCCCAAATTTGACCCCAAAAAAATCCCAAATAAATTTTTTTTCGGGGGGTCTGGGGGAGGGGAATAAAAGATTGTGCAGCAGAACCGGAGTGTGACTGGGATGGAACTGGGATAAACTGGGAGGGACTGGGAGGGAACTGGGAAGGACTGGGATGGACTGGGAGGGACTGGGATGGACTGGGAGGGACTGGGAGGAAACTGGGAGGGACTGGGAGGAAACTGGGAGGGACTGGGATAAACTGGAATGGACTAGGAGGGACTGGGATGGACTGGGAGAGAACTGGGATAAACTGGGATGGACTGGGATGGACTGGGAGGGAACTGGGAGGGAACTGGGATAAACTGGGATAAACTGGGATAAACTGGAATGGACTAGGAGGGGACTGGGAGGGACTGGGAGTGACTGGGATGGAACTGGGAGGGAACTGGGATGGACTGGG
Organism: Cinclus cinclus; assembly: GCF_963662255.1. NCBI lineage: Eukaryota > Metazoa > Chordata > Aves > Passeriformes > Cinclidae > Cinclus > Cinclus cinclus. The sequence goes on from NC_085081.1 coordinate 523,155, forward strand.
AGGGACTGAGAGGGAACTGGGAGGGAACTGGGATAAACTGGGACAAACTGGGACAAACTGGGGGAGTCTGGGACAGTTTGGGACCCCCAATCCCAATTTTGGGATTTTTTTTTTTTTAATTTTTTTTTTTTTTTTCGGTTCCTTCCCCCCCCCCCCCCCCCCTCCCTCCCCCCCGGGAGCTTTTGGGGAGAATTTTGGGGATTTTGGGATTTTTTTTTGGGGCCCCTCCCCATTTTTGGGAGGAATTTTTGGGGTTTTTTTGGTTTTTTTTTGGGGGGTATTTTTGGGGTATTTTAAATTTTTTTGGGTCTCTCCTTCATTTCTGGGTGGAATTTTTGGGGATTTTTGGGGTTTTTTTGGGTTTTTGAAATTTTTTTGGGGTCCCTCTTTCATTTCTGAGTGGGATTTTTGGGGATTTTTGGGGATTTTTGGGGATTTTTGGGGATTTTGGGGGTTTTTTGGGGTATTTTAAATTTTTTGGGGTCCCTCTTTCATTTCTGAGTGGGATTTTTGGGGATTTTTGGGGGTTTTTGGTTTTTTTTTTGGGGCATTTGATTTTTTTTGGGGTCCCTCCTTCATTTCTGAGTGGAATTTTTGGGGTTTTTTTTGGGTTTTTTGGGGATTTTTGGTGATTTTTTTTTTTTTTTTTTGGGTATTTGAATTTTTTTGGGGTCCCTCCTTCATTTCTGGGTGGAATTTTTGGGGTTTTTTTTTGGTTTTTTTTTGGTTTTTTGGGGTATTTAAAATTTTTTTGGGGTCCCTCCTTCATTTCTGGGTGGAATTTTTGGGGATTTTTGGGGTTTTTTGTTTGTTTTTTTTTTTTTTTGGGGTATTTGAATTTTTTTTTTTGTGTCCCTCCTTCATTTCTGGGCAGGAATTTTTGGCTTTTTTTTTTTTTGTTTTTTTTTTGGGGTATTTTAAATTTTTTTGATCCCTCCTTCATTTCTGGGCAGGAATTTTTGGGGTTTTTTTTTTTGGGTTTTTTTTTTTGGGGTATTTTAAATTTTTTTGATGCCTCCTTCATTTCTGGGCTGGAATTTTTGGTTTTTTTTTTTTTTGTTTGTTTGTTTTTTTTTGGGTATTTTTAAATTTTTTGATGCCTCCTTCATTTCTGGGCTGGAATTTTTGTTTTTTTTTGTTTTGTTTTTTTTTTTTTTGGGGGGTATTTTAAAATTTTTTGATCCCTCCTTCATTTCTGGGCTGGATTTTTTTTTTTTTTTTGCTGTTGTTTTTTTTTGGGGTTTTTTTGGTCCCTCCCCCATTTCTGGGCGTGGATTTTGTTTTTTTTTTTTTTTTAATTTTTTTTTTTTTTTTTTGGGGCCTCTGTGGGATTTTTTAATTTTTTAATTTTTTTTTTGGGGGGCCCCACCCCGGGTTTCGCTTCCGGCGACGCCGCGAGTTCCGCCCGAGCCCCGAGGTAACGGACAACAAAAATTTTGGGGAGAATTTTGGGGTTTTTTGGGGGATTTTTTGGGGTTTTTTGGGGGAATTTTGAGGGATATTTTGGGGGATTTTTGGGGGAATTTTGGGGGATTTTTGGGGGAATTTTGGGGGAATTTTTTGGGTTTTTTTAGGGGATTTTTTGTGGATTTTTTTGGGGGATTTCTGGGGGATTTTTTAGGGGATTTTTGGGGGATTTTTTGGGGTTTTTTGGGGGAATTTTGAGGGATATTTTGGGGGATTTTTGGGGGAATTTTTTGGGGGATTTTTGGGGGAATTTTGGGGGATTTTTTGGGGTTTTTTTGGGGTTTTTTTTGTGGATTTTTGGGGGGTTTTTGGGGAGTTTTTTAGTGGAATTTTGGGGGATTTTTTTGGGGGACTTTTGGGGGATTTTTTAGGGGATTTTTAGGGTTTTTTTAAGGGGATTTTTTGTGGATATTTTTTTGTGGATTTTTTTGGGGATTTTTGGGGGATTTTTTGGGGTTTTTTTGGGGTTTTTTTGTGGATTTTTTTGGGGGATTTTTGGGGGATTTTTTAGGGGATTTTTGGGGGAATTTTGGGGGATTTTTTGGGGTTTTTTTGGTTTTTTTAAGGGGATTTTTTGTGGATTTTTAAGGGATTTTTTGGGGGGATTTTTAGGGGATTTTTTGGGGGATTTTTGGGGGAATTTTTGGGGATTTTTTGGGGTTTTTTTGGGGGTTTTTTTGTGGATTTTTTGGGGGGTTTTTGGGGAGTTTTTTAGGGGAATTTTGGGGGATTTTTTTGGGGGATTTTTGGGGGAATTTTGGGGGATTTTTGGGGTTTTTTTAAGGGGATTTTTTGTGGATTTTTTGTGGATTTTTTTGGGGATTTTTAGGGGATTTTTGGGGGAATTTTGGGGGATTTTTGGGGGGTTTTTGGGGGGATTTTTTGGGGGATTTTTGGGGGAATTTTGGGGGATTTTTTGGGGGGATTTTTAGGGGATTTTTTGGGGGGGTTTTGGGGGGATTTTTTGGGGGATTTTTAGGGGATTTTTTGTGGATTTTTTGGGGGGATTTTTAGGGGATTTTTTGTGGATTTTTTGGGGGGATTTTTGGGGGGTTTTTTTGGGGATTTTTTGTGGATTTTTAGGGGGGTCAAGGGTGGATTTTTGTGTTTTTTGGGGGGGGGGTTTGGGTTTTTTTTTTGGGGGGGGGATTTTGGGGGATTTTTGTGGGAATTTCGGGGATTTTTGGGGGGGATTTTTGGGGGGATTTTTTGGGGGAGGTTCAAAGAGGATTTTTGGGATTTTTCGGGAGATTTTTTTTTTGGGTGATTTTGGGGATATTTTGGGGGATTTTTGGGGGGATTTCTTGGAATTTTTTTAGGGGTGGGGGTTTGTTTTTTTGTTTTTTTTTTTTTTTTTTAATTTTTTCCCCGGGTTATTTTTAGGGGATTTTGGGGGAGAATTTCCTGGGTGGATTTCAGGTGAATTTTGGGGCGATTTTGGCTGAATTTCGGTGCCCTTCACCCTCCCCTCCCCCACCCTCCAGGTTCCACCCCACCCCCACCCCCCTCCCCTCCCCCACCATGGGGCCCCTCCCCCCCCTGCCCGGGACCTTCTGGATCCTCCTGGTGGCCACCGCCCCCCCCTCGGGGGCCACCGAGGTCATCGAGGTCACCGAGACTCCTCCCGGTGGCCACCAAACGTCCCCGGGGGCCACCAAAGTCTCGCTGTCCACCCTGGGCTACCAAGAGAGCTCCGTGGCCACCAAGAGCAGCCTGGGCTACCAAGAGGCCTCTGTGGCCACCAAGAGCAGCCTGGGCTACCAAGAGGCCTCTGTGGCCACCAAGAGCAGCCTGGGCTACCAAGAGACTTCTGTGGCCACCAAGAGCACCCTGGGCTACCAAGAGACTTCTGTGGCCACCAAGAGCACCCTGGGCTACCAAGAGACTTCTGTGGCCACCAAGAGCAGCCTGGGCTACCAAGAGGCCTCTGTGGCCACCAAGAGCAGCCTGGGCTACCAAGAGGCCTCTGTGGCCACCAAAAGCAGCCTGGGCTACCAAGAGACTTCTGTGGCCACCAAGAGCCACCCGCTGACGTCAGTGGTCACCAAGGGCCACCAAGCGACCACCGTGGGCTACCGAGTGACCTCTGTGGCTACCGTGGGCCACCAAACCTCCAGGGCCACCACGGGCTACCAAGCGACCACCGTGGGCTACCAAGAGACCCCTGGGACCACCAAGGGCCACCGAACCTCAGCCAGGGCCACCACGGGCTACCCAACCCCCACCCTGGGCTACCAACCCCCCGGACGGGGCCAGCAGAACCCCCCGGGCTGGGCGGTGGCCGCGGTAGCCACGGGGGCGGGGTTGGTAGCCACGGTAGCCCTGGTGGCCTTTGGGGTGCGTTGGGGGAGGAGTAGGAGGGGGGAGGGGCGTTTGGATGAGTGGGCGGGGCCGGTTCCGGGTTTGGGGGTGGTGGGGGAGGGGTTGGGGGAGGGGGAGGGGCCGGGGCAACCTTTGGTAGCCACGGTGGCCACCGGGCAAGTGGAGGGGGAGGGGCTAAGAACGTTCCGGGGGGTGGTGGGGGAGGGGAAGGGGGACCCCCCGGAGATGTGAGGGGTGGGGGGGGAGGGGAGGGAATTTTTTTTTTTTTTTTTTGGGAATTAGGGGGAAAAAAAAAAAAAACCAAGAGAAAAAGGGAAGAAAATGAAGAAGAAATTGGAAAAAAAAAAACCAAATTGAGGAAAAGGTTTTGGGGCTGTTTCGGAACTTTTGGGGGTTTTTATATATTTTTTTTTCTTTTATTTTGGGGCATTTTTTGGGTAACGCCAAAATTTCAGGGGTGACCTCTGACCCAGTTTTAATTTTTTTTTTAATGTATTTCTTTTTTTTTTTTTGTTAAATTTTGGGGCATTTTTTTGGGCAACGCCAGAATTTCAGGAGCGCAGTTTTAATTTTTTTGGGAATTTTTTTTGGGGGGAATTTTTTTTGGGAATTTTTTTGGGAATTTTTTATTTTTTTTTTTTTTTGGGGGGGGTGAAATTCGGGGCGATTTCGGAGCCGAACCCGGAAGTGAAAAGTGCTTTAATGAACCCGCCGTCAATGACGTCACCGCCGGCCAATAGGAACCGCTCATAGTGATCGACAGCGGAGCGGACCAATAGCAACCGTTCGTGGGGTGGGGGGGCGCGCTTCGGCCAATGGGAGGCTGTTTCGGCGGTGATTGACAGGGCGCTCAGCCAATGGGGAGCGCTCGCCCTCAGCCCGCGGCCACCGAGCCGGCCACGATGGCGGCAAGGACGAGAATGGCGACAGAGACGCAGGCGGCCAAGGCCAGGCGCTTCTGGGGACCAGTACGGACCAGTATGGACCAGTATGGACCAGTACGGGTCTGCCACATGCCCAGGGCACAGCAGGCGGGCGTCTCCAGTAACTCCCAGTTTGTCCCAGTCTCTCCCAATTTGTCCCAGTCTCTCCCAGTTTGTCCCAGTCCATCCCAATCCCCTCCCAGTCCCTCCCAATTCCTTCCAGTCCCTCCCAGTTTGTCCCAATCCTCTCCCAATCCCTTCCCAGTCTCTCCCAGTCCCTCCCAGTTTGTCCCAGTCTCTCCCAATCCCTTCCCAGTCTCTCCCAGTTTGTCCCAGTCCCTCCCAGTTTGTCCCAATCCCTTCCCAGTCTCTCCCAGTTTGTCCCAGTCCCTCCCAGTTTGTCCCAGTCCCTCCCAATACCTTCCCAGTCCCCCCAATCCTCTCCCAGTCCCAGTTTGTCCCAGTCCATCCCAATCCCCTCCCAGTCCCTCCCAATTCCTTCCAGTCTCTCCCAGTTTGTCCCAATCCTCTCCCAGTCCCTCCCAATCCCTTCCCAGTCTCTCCCAGTCCCTTCCCAGTCTCTCCCAGTTTGTCCCAGTCCCTCCCAGTTTGTCCCAGTCCCTCCCAGTTTGTTCCAGTCCCTCCCAATACCTTCCCAGTCCATCCCAATCCCCTCCCAATCCCTTCCCAGTCCCTCCCAGTCCCTCCCAGTCCCTCCCAGTCTGTCCCAGTCCCTCCCAGTATCCCCAGTCTCACCTTGCGCGCCCCCTGCTGGTGTCTCCGTGCCTCCCCCAGGTGGCCCCGCCCCTTTCCCACCTGCACCCCCGAGTCCTGCACGTGACGCTCCACCCGGTCCAGGAGCTCCCCCTGCACCAGTACGGACCAGTATAAACCAGTATGGACCAGTATAAACCGGTATAAACCAATACAAACCAGTACCGACTGATATGGTACAGTATAAACCAGTATAAACCAGTATAAGCCAGTGTGGAGTGATATAGACTGGTACAGACCCCTCCCAGTCCATCCCAGTTCTCACCCAGTCCATCCCAGTCCCTCCCAATCCCCTCCCAGTCCATCCCAGTCCATCCCAATCCCCTCCCAGTTCCTCCCAGTCCCTCCCAGTCCCTCCCAGTCCCTCCCAGTCCCACCTGGGCCTCCACGGTGCTCCCCAGTAACTGGAAGAGCTCTCCCAGTTCCCTCAGGCCCCTCTCCAGTTCCCTCCCAGTCCATCCCAGTCCATCCCAGTTCTCACCCAGTCCATCCCAGTCCCTCCCAGTCCATCCCAATCCCCTCCCAGTCCAAACCAGTCCTTCCCAGTCCCTCCCAGTTCCATTTTCTCCCCATTTTTGCCGTTTTTAACCCCAAAAACGCCGCGATTCTTCCCTTCCCAGTTCCTCCCAGTCCCTTCCAGTCCCTCCCAATCCCTCCCAATCCCCTCCCAGTCCATCCCAGTCCATCCCAGTCCCCTCCCAGTCCAAACCAGTCCCTCCCAGTCCATCCCAGTCCCCTCCCAGTTCCATTTTCTCCCCATTTTTGCCATTTTTAACCCCCAAAACACCGTCCTTTTTCCCTCCCAGTTCCTCCCAGTCCCTCCCAGTCCCTCCCAGTCCCTCCCAGTCCCACCTGGGCCTCCACGGTGCTCCCCAGTAACTGGAAGAGCTCTCCCAGTTCCCTCAGGCCCCTCTCCAGTTCCCTCCCAGTCCATCCCAGTCCATCCCAGTTCTCACCCAGTCCATCCCAGTCCCTCCCAATCCAAACCAGTTCCCTCCCAGTCCATCCCAGTCCCTCCTAATCCCCTCCCAGTCCATCCCAGTCCCTCCCAGTCCATCCCAGTCCATCCCAGTTCTCACCCAGTCCATCCCAGTCCATCCCAATCCCCTCCCAGTCCATCCCAGTCCCTCCCAATCCCCTCCCAGTCCCTCCCAGTCCATCCCAGTCCCCTCCCAGTCCCTCCCAATCCCCTCCCAGTCCATCCCAGTTCCTCCCAGTCCATCCCAATCCCCTCCCAGTCCCTCCCAGTCCATCCCAATCCCCTCCCAGTCCAAACCAGTCCTTCCCAGTCCCTCCCAGTTCCATTTTCTCCCCATTTTTGCCGTTTTTAACCCCAAAAACGCCGCGATTCTTCCCTTCCCAGTTCCTCCCAGTCCCTTCCAGTCCCTCCCAGTTCCTCCCAGTCCCTCCCAGTCCCTCCCAGTCCATCCCAGTCCATCCCAGTTCCATTTTCTCCCCATTTTTGCCGTTTTTAACCCCCAAAACACCGTCCTTTTTCCCTCCCAGTCCCTCCCAGTCCCTCCCAGTCCCTCCCAGTCCCACCTGGGCCTCCACGGTGCTCCCCAGTAACTGGAAGAGCTCTCCCAGTTCCCTCAGGCCCCTCTCCAGTTTCTGCAGGTCCCGGTGCCGCTCCCCGACCTCGTCCAGCGCCGCCCGCGCCGAGCTCAGCACCTGGGGACACCCAAAAAATCCCAAATTTCACCCAAAATTCTTGGAGGGGGAGGGGGGGAGAGGGGTGGGGGGAAGAAATCGGGGAGGAAAAAAAAAAAAAAAGGGAAAATGGTGGGGAAAAAAAAAATGGAATTAAAAAAAGCAAAAAGATGAAAAAAATGAATTAAAAAACAAAAAAAAAAAATCCGGGAAAAGCGGGCGAGAAACGGGGGGGGGGTTAAAGGAAAAGGAGAAGGGAGGGAATAAAAAATAAAAAATTGCAGAAGGAATCAAAAAAGAGAAAGATTCTAAAATGAGAAAATACAAACCCAAAAAAATCCCCAAAAGATCCCCAAAAAATCCCCTAAAAATCACCAAAAAAATCGTCAAAAAATCCCCAAAAAATCCGCAAAAAAATCCCAAAAAAATCCCCAAAAAATCCCTAAGAAATCCCCAAAAAATCCCGAAAAAATCCCCAAAAATTCCCCAAAAAATCCCCAAAAATCCCTAAAGAATCCCCAAAAAATCCCCAAAAAATCCCCAAAAAACCCCAAAAAATCCCCAAAAAATCCCCAGAAAGCCCAAAAAATCCCCAAAAAATCCCAAAAAAATCCCCAAAAATCCCCAAAAAATCCCCAAAAAATCCCCAAAAAGCCCAAAAAATCCCCAAAAAATCCCAAAAAAATCCCCAAAAAAATCCCCATAAAATCCCCAAAAATCCCCAAAAAACCCCCTAAAAAATCCCCAAAAAATCCCCAAAAATCCCCAAAAAACCCCCAAAAAACCCCCTAAAAATCCCCAAAAATCCCTAAAGAATCCCCCAAAAAACCCCCCAAAAAATCCCCAAAAAATCCCGAAAAATCCCCAAAAATTCCCCAAAAAATCCCCAAAAATTCCCCAAAAAATCCCTAAAAGTCCCCAAAAAATCCCAAAAAATCCCCCAGAAATCCCCCAAAAATCCCCAAAAAAATCCCTAAAAAATCCCCAAAAAATCCCTAAAAAATCCCATAAAATCCCCAAAAAATCCCCAAAAGTCCCCCAAAAATCCCCCAAAAATCCCCCAAAAATCCCCAAAAATCCCCAAAAAAATCCCTAAAAAAATCCCCAAAAAATCCCAAAAAATCCCATAAAATCCCCAAAAAATCCCCCAAAAAATCCCCAAAAACCCCAAAAAATCTACAAAAAATCCCATAAAATCCCCAAAAAATCCCCAAAAAATCCCAAAAATCCCCCAAAATCCCCAAACCCCCCAAATCCCCGGATTTTGCCCCGAACTGACGCTGCCCACGAAGATTTCGCTGTGTCCCGATTCCAGAATCTGCTCCAGCTCCTGCTCCGACACCTCCGGGCTCCCGGCTGGGATCCGAAATTTTTGGGAAAGAAAAGTTTAAAAAATATAAAATTAAAAAAAAAAAATTAAAAAAAAAAAAATAAAAATTTTGGGGTCAGGGATCGCAAAAAAACGGCAAAAAAAACGGAACCGAAATTTGAGATTCGGGACCCCAAAAATGGGGGGGGGAAAAAAAAAAAAAAAAAAACCTCAAAAAATTTGGGATTAGGGAATACAAAAATTGGGATAAAAAATTCAAAATTTGGGAAAAAATTTTAAATTTTGGGGATGAAAATTCAAATTTTTGGGATCTGGGACGCCAAAAATGGCAGAAAAAGCCCAAGAATTTGGATTTGGGAATTTAAAAATGGGGAAAAAAATCAAATTTTGGGAAAAAAATTCAAATTTTGGGGAAGAAAATTCAAAATTTGGGAAGAAAATTCAAATTTTTGGGATCCGGGACCCCAAAAATGGCAAAAAAAGCCCAAAAATTTGGATTTGGGAATTTAAAAATGGGGAAAAAAATCAAATTTTGGGAAAAAAATTCAAATTTTGGGGATGAAAATTCAAATTTTTGGAGTCAGGGATCCCAAAAGTGGAAAAAAGGAACCAAAATTTGGGTTTTAGGACCCCAAAAATGGGAAAAAATTCAAAATTTGGGAATAAATCTTAAATTTTGGGGAAGAAAATTCAAATTTTGGGAAAAAAAATTTCAAATTTTGGGTTCGGGGATCCCAAAAATGGAAAAAAAAGGAACCAAAATTTGGGTTTTAGGACCCCAAAAATGGGAAAAAATTCAAAATTTGGGAAAAAAAATTCAAATTTTGGGGATGAAAATTCAAATTTTGGGAAAAAAATTTCAAAATTTGGGTTCGGGGATCCCAAAAATGGAAAAAAAAGGAACCAAAATTTGGGTTTTAGGACCCCAAAAATGGGAAAAAATTCAAAATTTGGGAATAAATTTTAAATTTTGGGGAAGAAAATTCAAATTTTGGGAAAAAAAATTTCAAATTTTGGGTGCGGGGATCCCAAAAATGGAAAAAAAAGGAACCAAAATTTGGGTTTTAGGACCCCAAAAATGGGAAAAAATTCAAAATTTGGGAATAAATTTTAAATTTTGGGGAAGAAAATTCAAATTTTGGGAAAAAAAATTTCAAATTTTGGGTGCGGGGATCCCAAAAATGGAAAAAAAAGGAACCAAAATTTGGGTTTTAGGACCCCAAAAGTGGGAAAAAATTCAAAATTTGGGAAAAAAAATTCAAATTTTGGGGATGAAAATTCAAAATTTGGGAAAAAAAATTCAAATTTTGGGGATGAAAATTCAAAATTTGGGAAAAAAAATTCAAATTTTGGGGATGAAAATTCAAATTTTGGGAAAAAAAATTTCAAATTTTGGGTTCGGGGATCCCAAAAATGGAAAAAAAAAGGAACCAAAATTTGGGTTTTAGGACCCCAAAAATGGGAAAAAATTCAAAATTTGGGAATAAATTATAAATTTTGGGGAAGAAAATTCAAATTTTGGGAAAAAAAATTCAAATTTTGGGTTCGGGGATCCCAAAAATGGAAAAAAAAAGGAACCAAAATTTGGGTTTTAGGACCCCAAAAAACGGGAAAGCAAAAATTTATTTACGACCCCGCCCCCCCCCTCCCAAAAATTTTTTTTATTCCCCCAAATTTTTCCCCCCCCCCCAAATTTTTTTTATCATCCCAAATTTTTTTTAACCCCCCCCAAAAAAATTTTTTTTTCCCCCCCAAATTTTTTTTAACCCCCAAATTTTTTTTTCCCCAAAAATTTTTTTTTTATTCCCCCAAATTTTTTTTAATCTTCCCCCAAATTTTTTAGGACCCCCCCAAATTTTTTTAACCCCCCCCAAAATTTTTTTTTTTCCCCCAAATTTGTTTTTAACCCCCCCGAAATTTTTTTTAAACTTCCCCCAAATTTTTTTTAGGACCCCCCCAAATTTTTTTAACTCCCCCAAATTTTTTTTTAATCTTTCCCCAAATATTTTTTAGGACCCCCCCCAAATTTTTTTTAAACTTCCCCCAAATTTTTTTAGGAACCCCAAATTTTTTTTTTTTTTGAGACCCCCCCCCTTAAAATAAACTTTTTTATTTTATTTTATTTTATTTTATTTTATTTTATTTTAATTTCATTTTATTTTATTTTATTTTATTTTATTTTATTTTATTTTATTTTATTTAATTTTATTTTATTTTATTTTAATTTCATTTCATTTGATTTTATTTGATTTTATGATTTTTTTATTTTATTTTAATTTCATTTCATTTTATTTTATTTTATTTTATTTCATTTTATTTTATTTTATTTCATTTTATTTTATTTTATTTTTCCTGACATCCTCAAGGTTTATAGGAACGCCCCCAAAATTTTATTTTTTTATTTTATTTTTTTTTTTAGGAACCCCAAATTTTTTTTTTTTGAGACCCCCCCTAAAAAAACCTTATTTTATTTTATTTCATTTTATTTCATTTCATTTCATTTCATTTCATTTTATTTTATTTTATTTCATTTCATTTCATTTCATTTTATTTTATTTTAATTTCATTTTATTTTATTTTATTTTATTTTATTTTATTTTATTTTATTTTATTTTATTTTTCCTGACATCCTCAAGGTTTATAGGAACACCCCCAAAATTTTATTTTATTTTATTTTTTTTTTTTTTTTAGGAACCCCAAATTTTTTTTTTTTTTGCGACCCCCCCTTAAATAAACTTTTTTATTTTATTTTATTTTATTTTATTTTATTTTAATTTAATTTCATTTGATTTTATTTGATTTTATTTGATTTTTTTATTTTATTTTAATTTTATTTTATTTTATTTTATTTTATTTCATTTTATTTTATTTCATTTTATTTTTCCTGACATCCTCAAGATTTATAGGAACGCCCCCAAAATTTTATTTTATTTTATTTTATTTATTTTTTTTTAGGAACCCCAAATTTTTTTTTTTTTGAGACCCCCCCTAAAAAAACCTTATTTTATTTTATTTCATTTTATTTCATTTCATTTCATTTCATTTTATTTTATTTTATTTTATTTTAATTTCATTTTATTTTTTTTTATTTTATTTCATTTTATTTTATTTTATTTTTCCCTGACATCCTCAAGATTTATAGGAACGCCCCCAAAATTTTATTTTATTTTATTTTATTTTTTTTTTTAGGAACCCCAAATTTTTTTTTTTTGAGACCCCCCCTTAAAATAAACTTTTTTATTTTATTTTATTTTATTTTAATTTAATTTCATTTGATTTTATTTGATTTTATTTGATTTTTTTATTTTATTTTAATTTTATTTTATTTTATTTTATTTTATTTTATTTCATTTTATTTTATTTTATTTTATTTTTTCCTGACATCCTCAAGATTTATAGGAACGCCCCCAAAATTTTATTTTATTTTATTTTATTTATTTTTTTTTAGGAACCCCAAATTTTTTTTTTGAGACCCCCCCTAAAAAAAACTTATTTTATTTTATTTCATTTTATTTTATTTTATTTTATTTTATTTTATTTTATTTTATTTCATTTTATTTCATTTTATTTTATTTTATTTTATTTTATTTTATTTTATTTCATTTCATTTTATTTTATTTTATTTTAATTTCATTTGATTTTATTTTATTTCATTTCATTTTATTTTATTTTATTTTATTTATTTTTTTTAAGGAACCCCAAATTTTTTTTTTTTTTTTGAGACCCCCCCTTAAAAAAAACTCTTTTATTTTATTTTATTTTATTTTATTTTATTTTATTTTATTTTATTTTATTTTATTTTATTTTATTTTATTTCATTTTATTTCATTTTATTTTATTTCATTTCATTTCATTTCATTTCATTTCATTTCATTTTATTTTAATTTCATTTGATTTTATTTTATTTCATTTCATTTTATTTTATTTTATTTTATTTATTTTTTTTTAAGGAACCCCAAATTTTTTTTTTTTGAGACCCCCCCCTTAAAATAAACTATTTTATTTTATTTTATTTTATTTTATTTTATTTTATTTTTTTGGGGGGTTCCTCACCAATCAGGAGCTGCCTCCGGATTCGGTCGAGGCTGCGCTGTCGGTACCGGGCCTGGGACTCCTGGAGGGCTCCGGTGACCCCAAAAAATTGTTGGGCCAAGACCCCGTGCTGGGGGGAGAGACCCCCAAAAAAATCTGTCAGAGAATCCCAAAAACAAAACAAACAAAAAAAACCAAAAAAATCCCCCCAAAAATCCCAAAAATCTACAAAAAATCTACAAAAAAATCTGTCAGAGAATCCCAAAAACAAAACAAACAAAACAAAAAAAAAATCCCCAAAAAAATCCCCAAAAAATCTACAAAAAAATCCCTAAAAAATCCCCAAAAAATACCAAAAAAAATCCCAAAAATCTACAAAAAATCCCAACAAATCTACAAAAAATCCCTAAAAAAATCCCAAAAATCCCCCAAAAAATCCCAAAAAAATCCCTAAAAAATCCTTAAAAAATCCCCAAAAAATCCCAAAAAAATCCCCAAAAAAATCCCCAAAAAATCCCTAAAAGAATCCCTAAAAAATCCCTAAAAAATCCCCAAAAAATCCCAAAAAAATCCCCAAAAAATCCCCAAAAAATCCCCAAAAATCCCTAAAAAAATCCGCAAAAATCCCCCAAAAAACCCTTAAAAATCCCCCAAAAAAATCCCAAAAAAATCCCTAAAAAATCCTTAAAAAATCCCCAAAAAATCCCCAAAAAATCCCAAAAAAATCTACAAAAAATCCTCAAAAAATCTACAAAAAAATCCCTAAAAAAAAATCCCCAAAAAATCCCCAAAAAATCCCCCAAAAAATCCCCAAAAAATCTCTAAAAAATCCCCCAAAAATCCCCAAAAAATCCCAAAAAAATCCCCAAAAAATCCCCAAAAATCCCCAAAAAATCCCCAAAAATCCCCAAAAATCCCCCAAAAATCCCCAAAATCCCCAAATTTTCCCCAAATCCCCCAAATTCCCCTCCCCCACCTGCGTGCGCCTCACTCGGGCCCCGACGGATTTTGGGTTTTCCTCGTCCTCCTTGGGGGGCTCCAGACCTGGGACCCCAAAATTTGGGAAAAAAAAACCCAAAAATTTGGGATCAAAAACCTCAAAAATGGGAAAAAAAATTCCCAAATTTTGGAGATTTCTGAAATATTTTGGGGGATTTTGGAAGCTTTTTTTTGGGATATTTTTGGGATTTTTTTTTGAGAATTTTTGGGGAATTTTTGGGGAACTTTTGGGAATTTTTGGGAATTTTTTAGGATTTTTTGGGCAAGTTTGGGGATTTTTTTGGGGGGAATTTTTGGGATATTTTTGGGGAATTTTTGGGAATTTTTGGGATTTGTTTGAGATATTTTTGGGGAATTTTTGGGGAATTTTTGTAAATTTTTGGGATGTTTTTGGGGAATTTTTGGGATATATTTGGGATTTTTTTGGGGAATTTTGGGGAATTTTTGAGGTATTTTTGTGAATTTTTGGGATATTTTTTAAGGAATTTTTGGGATGTTTTTGGGATATTTTGGGGAATTTTTGGGATATTTTTGGGGAATTTTTGGGATTTTTTTGGTGAATTTTTGGGATATTTTTGGGGGAATTTTTGGGATATTTTTAAAGGAATTTTTGGGATGTTTTTGGGATATTTTTTGGGGGATTTTTTGGGATATTTTTGGGGAATTTTTGGGATATTCTGGGGGAATTTTTGGGATATTTTTGGTGAATTTTTGGGATATTTTTTAAGGAATTTTTGGGATGTTTTTGGGATATTTTTTGGGGATTTTTTGGGATATTTTGGGGGAATTTTTGGGATATTTTTGGGGAATTTTTGGGATATTTTTTAAGGAATTTTTGGGATGTTTTTGGGATATTTTTTGGGGGAATTTTTGGGATATTTTTGGGGAATTTTTGGGATATTTTTTAAGGAATTTTTGGGATGTTTTTGGGATATTTTTTGGGGGATTTTTTGGGATATTTTTTTTTTTGGGGTCACCTCGCAGCCCCCCCCGGATCTCCCGGGTCAGTTCCTGGATCTCGTCCCGGACTCGCTGCAGATCCCGCTGGAGCTCTGGAATTCACCAAAATTCATCCAAAAATCACCCGAAATCCACCCGAAAATCACCCAAAAATTCATCCCAAAATTTAACCCAAAATTCACCCAAAAATCACCCAAAATCCACCCAAAATTCACCCAAAAATTCATCCAAAAATCACCCAAAATTCCCCCAAAATTCACCCAAAAATTCATCCAAAAATTTAACCCAAAATTCACCCAAAAATCGCCCAAAATTCCCCCAAAATTCACCCAAAAATTCATCCAAAAATTTAACCCAAAATTCACCCAAAAATCACCCAAAATTCACCCGAAATTCATCCAAAATTCACCCAAAATTCCCCCAAAATTCCCCCAAAATTCACCCAAAAATTCATCCAAAAATCACCCAAAAATTCACCCAAAATTCACCCAAAATTCCCCCAAAATCCCCCAGATTCCCTCCCCCCCCCCCCCTTTTTTTTTTTTGTTTTCCGGAACCTTCCGGAAGTTTCTGGGGTTGGGGTTGGGGGTGGGGTGGGCGTGTCCCTCACCTGGTGGGGGGAGGGGCGTTCCCAGCACCGTCTCCTGCAGCTGCTCCAGCTCGGCCGCCTTCACCTGCAGCGCCCGCAGCCCCGCCCCCACCTGCCGCGCCTGCCGCGGGAGATATCGCGATAGAGACACAGGAGATATCGCGATAGAGAGAGGAGATATCGCGATAGAGACGGAGATATCGCGATAGAGACACAGGAGATATCGCGATAGGGACGGGAGATATCGCGATAGAGAGAGGAGATATCGCGATAGAGACGGAGATATCGCGATAGGGAGAGGAGATATCGCGATAGGGAGAGGAGATATCGCGATAGAGACAGGAGATATCGCGATAGAGACAGGAGATATCGCGATAGAGACACAGGAGATATCGCGATAGAGAGAGGAGATATCGTGATAGAGGAGATATCGCGATAGAGAGAGGAGATATCGCGATAGAGAGAGGAGATATCGCGATAGGGAGAGGAGATATCGCGATAGGGACGGGAGATATTGCCATAGGGACAGAGATATCGCGATAGAGACGGAGATATCGCGATAGAGACGGGAGATATCACGATAGAGACACAGGAGATATCGCGATAGAGACAGGAGATATCGCGATAGGGACACAGGAGATATCGCGATAGGGACACAGGAGATATCGCGATAGAGAGAGGAGATATCGCGATAGAGACAGGAGATATCGCGATAGGGACACAGGAGATATCGCGATAGAGAGAGGAGATATCGCGATAGAGACAGGAGATATTGCCATAGGGACAGGAGATATCGCGATAGAGAGAGGAGATATCGCGATAGGGACAGGAGATATCACGATAGGGACAGAGATATCGCGATAGGGACGGGAGATATCGCGATAGGGACAGGAGATATCGCGATAGGGACGGGAGATATCGCGATAGGGACGGGAGATATCGCGATAGGGACAGGAGATATCGCGATAGAGATGGGAGATATCGCGATAGGGACAGGAGATATCATGATAGAGACACAGGAGATATCGCGATAGAGAGAGGAGATATCGCGATAGGGAGAGGAGATATCGCGATAGGGACGGGAGATATCGCGATAGAGACAGGAGATATCACGATAGAGAGAGGAGATATCGCGATAGAGACAGGAGATATTGCCATAGGGACAGGAGATATCGCGATAGAGATGGGAGATATCGCGATAGAGAGAGGAGATATCGCCATAGGGACACAGGAGATATCGCGATAGAGACGGAGATATCGCGATAGGGACACAGGAGATATCGCGATAGAGAGAGGAGATATCGCGATAGGGACAGGAGATATCACGATAGGGACAGAGATATCGCGATAGGGACGGGAGATATCGCGATAGAGACAGGAGATATCGCGATAGGGACGGGAGATATCGCGATAGGGACACGGGAGATATTGCGATAGAGACAGGAGATATCGCGATAGAGAGAGGAGATATCGCGATAGAGAGAGGAGATATCGCGATAGGGACGGGAGATATCACGATAGAGACAGGAGATATCGCGATAGAGAGAGGAGATATCGCGATAGAGAGAGGAGATATCGCGATAGAGACAGGAGATATCGCGATAGAGACAGGAGATGTCGCGATAGAGAGAGGAGATATCGCCATAGGGACGGGAGATATCACGATAGAGACAGGAGATATCGCGATAGAGAGAGGAGATATCGCGATAGAGAGAGGAGATATCGCCATAGGGACAGAGATATCGCGATAGGGACGGGAGATATCGCGATAGAGAGAGGAGATATCGCCATAGGGACAAGTCACTTCGCGATAGGGACGGGTTATATCGAGATAGGGACGGGTCATATCGTGATAGAGATGGGTTCTGTCGCGATAGGGACACAGGGTTATATCATGATAGGGACAGCTCACATCGCGCTAGGGGCGCGGGTATCGCGATAGGGGCATGGGGTATCATGACAAGGACAGGTTATATCACGACAGGGGCACGGCTATCGCGATAGGGACACGGCGTATGGCCATAGGGATGGGTTATATCGCGATAGGGGCACGGGTATCACGATACGGACGGATCATATCGCGATAGGGACACGTCCCATGGTGATGTCGCGGCAGAGCCGCTCCCCTGTCGCGACATAACCCCGACGGGACCCGGGAAACGGAACGCTGGCATGCAAATGAGATGCAAACGAGATGCAAATGAGGCGCGGCCACACCCACCTGGACCAGGGCGGGGTCCGCGGGGGGGCGGAGCTTCCGCCCCTCCCCCCCCTCCGAGTCCGAATCCGAATCCGAGACCTGAGGGGAAGGGGGCGGAGGGGAAAAAAAATCTCGATTTGGGTCCAAAAAATCCCCGATTTGGGGTCCAAACTTCCCAATTTCGGGTCCAAAATCCCCGATTTGGGTCAAAATTCCCCGATTTGGGGTCCAACAATTCCCACTTTTGGGGCTCCTCATCCCACATTCCGCGCCTCCCGTCCCCATTTTTGGGTCTCCGATTCCACTTTTGGGCTCTTTCCCCCCATTTTTGGGGTCCCCGGTCCCGGTTTTGTTCTCCATTTTTCCCCATTTTTGGGTTTTTTTCCCTATTTTGGTTGGGTTTTTTTTTTATTTTTTTTTTTTCCCCCCGTTTTTTGAGCTCTCGCCTGGTGCAGTTCCCACGTCCGGTCCCTCATGGCGGCGAACCGGAAGTGGCCTCTCCGCGCACGCGCGGGAGCGCCCGCAAGAACCATCGAGAGGGCGCCGCTCTGGCCTCTAAAAACCATAGAGAAGAGGGCGCGAGTCCTCCAAGATCATAGACACGAACAGGAAGTGCTTAGAAAACCATAGAAAGGAGCCGGAAGTTCTTCCAAAACCGCCGAAACGTTCCCCTGACCACCTGAGGCGGTGCCCGGACCCACCTGGGGAGAGCCGGGGATCCTCCAGGTGCCCCCCGGCTGCCCGGGGTTACCTGGGGAGGGTTTTGCGCTGATTTCGGGATGTAACGCTGCCGCTGATTGGTATAGAGGTTCGATCCCGTAACGCGCGCTTCTATTGGTCGATCCGCGGCCCGCCGATGCAACGCGCGCGGTGATTGGTTCGGAAAGAAGGAGCGGTGGGAGCTGTTTAAACCGTGGGCGCTGATTGGTCGGGGAGGGGGCAGGAGGGGGGCGTGGTCGGGCGGTGCCACTTCCTGGGCCCGGCGGGAGCGGCGCGGCGGCGCCAGGGGGCGGTAAGAGCCCCTGGGGGAGGGGGGGTCGCCATGGCAACGGCCCCGCCCACCGCGACCCCCACTGGGGGGGGGGGGGCGGAACCGGGAGGGACCATTGGGGACCTGAGGGGTGTAGGGGGCGTCTGGGAGCCCCAGGGAGGGAACTGGGAGGGGTCTGGGAGGAACTGGGGGGGACTGGGAGGGGTTTGGGGGGCAACTGGGAGCCCCAGTGAAGGAACTGGGAGGGGTTTGGCAGGAAACTGGGAGGAACTGGGAGCCCCAGTGAGGGAACTGGGAGTCCTGGGACCCCCCCAGGTGCCCCCCCGGGACTCTCAGAGCAGATTTTGGGACCCGTGGGACCCCTCTGAGTGTTTTGGATCTCACCTGGACCAGGTCCAGGATCCCCCTGAGGATTTTGGGAACCCCAGGACCCCTCTAAGGGATTGGGGTCACACCTGGGCCAGGTGAGATGTCGGACCCCGCCCCCGAGGACACCCCAGGTGCCCCCCGGGACCCTCCGGGGCCGCTGGCGCTGCTCAAGGCGCGCGCCCTCGACGTCACCTTCGAGGTGGGCGACGAGTACGAGATCATCGAGACCATCGGCACCGGAGCCTACGGCGTGGTCAGCTCGGCACGGAGACGGGACACAGGTGGGACACACCTGGGAGGGGCCGGGGACACACCTGAGACACACCTGGGGGAGAGCTGGGGGGGCAGGGACAAACCTGGGGGGAGCGGAGACACACCTGGGGACACTTGGGACAGGCTTAGGACACACCTGGGCACACCTGGGACAGGCCTAGGGACACACCCGGGCACACCTGGGACAGACCTAGGGACACACCCAGGCACACCTGCACACACCTGGGCACACCTGGGACAGGCCTAGGGACACACCTGGACACACCTGGGACAGACCTAGGGACACACCCAGGCACACCTGCACACACCTGGGCACACCTGGGACAGGCCTAGGGACACACCCGGACACAGCTGGACACACCTGAGCACACCTGGACCACGCTCAGCCTCCCCCTTTTTTTGGCCCCTCCCCTTCCTGGGCGAGGCCCTGACGACCCCCCCCCCCGGCCACGCCCCCCAGGCCAGCAGGTGGCCATCAAGAAGATCCCGAACGCCTTCGACGTGGTGACCAACGCCAAGCGGACGCTGCGGGAGCTGAAGATCCTCAAACACTTCAAGCACGACAACATCATCGGCATCAAGGACATCCTGCGGCCCACGGGGCCGTACGGCGAGTTCCGCTCTGTGTGCGTCGGCGTGGCGGCGTGGGGGGGATGGAGGGGTGTTCCTGGCATGGGTTGAGTTGGGTTGAGTTGGGTTGGGTTGGTTGGGTTGAGTTGAGTTGGGTTGAGTTGGGTTGGGTTGAGTCGGGTTCGGTTGGGTTGAGCGGGGTTGGGTCGGGTTATTTGAGTTAGGTTGAATTGGGTTGAGTTGGGTTAGGTTGAGTTGCGTTGGTTGTGTTGAGTTGGATTGAGTTGGGTTGGGTTGGGTTGAGTTGGGTTGGTTGGGTGGAGTTGAGTTGAGTTGACTTGGTTGGGTTGAGTTGGGTTGGGTTGAGTTGCTTGGACCTGGGGGAAGTTTTGGTGACTTTTGGTCGCTTCCGGTTGATTTTCCCTGGCTCGACCAACCCTTGGGAAACTCCCTTTGACCAATACAAAACCCAACTCAAGCAACACCAATTCACCAAAACCCCCGAGGTCACCACCACGGCCACACCACCTCAGGTACGTCGTGCTGGACCTGATGGAGAGCGACCTCCACCAAATCATCCACTCGGCACAACCGCTGACGCTGGAGCACGTCCGCTACTTCCTCTACCAACTCCTCCGCGGCCTCAAATACATCCACTCGGCCAACGTCCTCCACCGCGACCTCAAACCCAGCAACCTCTTGGTCAACGAGAACTGCGAGCTCAAAATCGGCGATTTCGGCATGGCGCGCGGCCTGGGCGCCGACCCGCGCCAGGCCAAGGCGTTCCTCACCGAATACGTCGCCACGCGCTGGTACCGCGCGCCGGAGCTGCTGCTGTCGCTCCACCGCTACACGCGCGCCATCGACATGTGGTCGGTCGGGTGCATCTTTGCCGAAATGCTCGGTCGGCGACAGCTCTTCCCCGGCCGGAATTACGTTCACCAGCTCCAGCTGATCATGGCGGTGTTGGGAACGCCGCCGGCCGGCGTCATGGCGGCCATCGGTGCCGAACGCGTCCGAGCTTACGTGCAGAGTTTGCCGCCGCGCCCGCCGGTGCCTTGGGAGAGTCTTTTCGGCAGCGCCGAGCCGGCGGCGCTGGCGTTGTTGGGGAGGATGTTGCGTTTTGATCCTCGGGAGAGAGTGGGCGTGGCCGAGGCGTTGCGGCACCCGTTTTTGGCGAAGTACCACGACCCCGAGGACGAGCCCGAGTGCGTGCCGGCGTTCGACTTCGCTTTCGACCGGCAGGCGCTCACCAAGGAGGAGATCAAGGCGGCCATTGTGGCCGAGATCGCCGATTTCCACGCGCGCCGAGATGGGATCCGGCGGCAGATCGCGCCGGCGCCGTCCGGAGGGGGCGGGGCGGCCGGCGGCGCCGGCGGCAGCGACGTCGCCATGGTGAGCGCCGGCGGCGCGGCTAACAAGGCCGACAGGGGCGTCAACATGGCCGACGTCGGCATGGCCGACGGGGGCGTCAAAATGGCCGACGTCGGCGTGGCCAAGGGGGGCGTAAACATGGCCAACGTCAATGTCAACGTGACTGACGTCAACATGGCCAACGGGGGCGTCAACATGGCCAACATCAACGTGGCTGACGTCAACATGGCCAACGAGGGCGTCACCATGGCCAGCAGGGGTATCAACATGGCCAACGTCAACGTCAACATGGCCAACGTCAACATGGCCAATGGCGGTGTCCACGTGGCCAACGCCAACCTCAGTGTGGCCAACGCCGCCATGGCCACGGTCACCAACGGCCCGGCGTGGCCACCCTGCGCCGACGTGGACATGCCCAGCCCCGGCCCCGCCCCCGACTGCCCCATGGACTCGCCGCGGGTGAAGGCGGAGCCAGGAGCGCCGGCGGCCCCCAAGAGGGACGGCGCCATCTCGGACGACACCAAGGCCGCGCTGAAGGCGGCGTTGCTCAAGTCGGCCATGAGGAACAAGAGTAAAGGTGAGGGGGGCACCTGGGGGTGGGGGAGGGGTTAAACCTGGTTCTTCTGGATCTTGGGGATTGGTTGGGTTGAGTTGGGTTGGGTTGGATTGGGATGGGTTTGGTTGAGTTGGGTTGGGTTGGGATGACTTGGGTTGGGTTGGGTTGGGTTTGGTTTGGTTGATTGAGTTGGGTTTAGTTGAGTTGGGTTGACTTTGGTTGATGTC
The DNA here is from genome assembly GCF_963662255.1 of Cinclus cinclus. Taxonomy (NCBI): domain Eukaryota; kingdom Metazoa; phylum Chordata; class Aves; order Passeriformes; family Cinclidae; genus Cinclus; species Cinclus cinclus. The sequence continues at coordinate 544,761 of NC_085081.1, forward strand.
AGTTGGGTTGAGTTGGGTTTGGTTGGGTTGCATTGAGTTGAGTTTGGCTGCCTTCAGTCGCGCCCATCTGTGATCGGCTGACCTCCCCCTCCCCGCAGACCCGCCTTGCGCCGCTCCCGAAGCTCCCGAGGGCCGCAAACCGGTGACGGCGGCCGAGCGCCAGCGCGAGCGGGAGGAGAAACGCCGGCGCCGCCAGGAACGCGCCAAAGAGCGCGAGAAGAAACAACGGGAGCGCGAACGCCGCGAACCCCGCGCCAGGGGGGAGGGGCTGCACGGCCTGGTCCTCACCGACGACGACCGGCACCTCCTGGAGCGCTGGACCAAGATGGCCGACGGCGCCCCGCCCCGCCAGCCGGCCCAGCCCCGCCCCCAGGCCCCTCCCCCACCTCCGTGCCCCGCCCCTCCCCCTCCCGCCGAAACCTGGCCGGGCCCCGAGGCGTGGCCGGAGCCTCCGGCTGCTCCCGGCGCCGCCGATGCCGACGTGGCCACGGTGACGCAGCAGCTGCAGAAGTCGCAGGTGAGGATGGGGAGGGGCCGCACCTGGGGGGGGGGGGCGGGGTCTTGGCGGTGACATCACCGCTCCCTCACCGCCCCTCCCCCGCCCGCAGGTGGAGGATCCGCTGCCGCCCGTTTTCCCGGTGACGCCCAAGGGCAGCGGCGCCGGGTACGGTGTCGGCTTCGACCTGGAGGAGTTCCTGAGCCAATCGCTGGACATGGTGGGGGAAACCAAGGACAGGTGGGGATGGGGTTGGGTTGGGTTGGGTTGGGTTGGGTTGGGTTGAGTTGGGTTGTGTTGGGTTGGGTTGGGTTGGGTTGGGTTGGGTTGGATTGGGTTGGGTTGCGTTGAGTTGGGTTGGGTTGGATTGGATTGGGTTGGGTTGAGTTGGGTTGGGTTGAGTTCATTTGGGTTGAGTTGGGATGAGTTGGGTTGGTTTGAGTCGGGTCGGGTTGGCTTGACTTGCACTGATTTGTGTTGGGTTGAGTTGTGTTGAATTCAATTGAGTTGGTATGAGTTGGGTTGGGGTTGAGTTGGGTTGGGTTGAGTTGGGTTGGGTTGGGTTGGGGTTGGGTTGGATTGGGTTGGATTGGGTTGGGGTTGGGTTGAGTTGAGTTGGGTTGGGGTTGGGTTGAGTTGGGTTGAGTTGGGAAGAGTTCAGTTGGGTTGTGTTGCGTCGGATTGAGTCGCGTTGGGTTTGTCCAACTCACGCCCCCTCCCCCAACACCCCACCCCTCCCCCCACAGCCAGGCCGACTCGGCGCCGCTCTCGGCGTCGCTCTTGGCCGATTGGCTCGAGGTTCACCGCCTCAGCCCCGCCGCCCTCGAGAGCCTCCAGCGCGACCTCCAGCTCGGCTCCCCCATGCTCCTCGCCGACGACCTCCCCGACCCCTGACCCGCCCCGGAGCCCCTCCCCCCACCGCTCAGCCCCTCCCCTCCTTGTCTCAGCCCCGCCCCCGGTGCCTTGGCCCCGCCCCCCATTAAAATTTGTACTGAAACGCCGACGTTCTCTCGCTTCTCATTGGGCGACGCTCTGGTGGGGGGGGGGGGGGGGGCGGGGCTGGGTGTGTGGGGGCGGGGCTTGACCCGTGGGACCCCCGAGGAGGAGGAAGAAGAGGAAGAGGAGGGTGAGGAGGAAGAAGAGGCGGAGCCGGCTGCGTTTGTGGCAATGGGTTTCGTAGCAAATACATCACAGACCACGAAGGGGGGGGGGGGGGGCGGGGCGGGGGCGGGGCAGAGCGCGGGGGGAGGGGCGGGAACCGCCCCCACCCCGGGGAGGGGGGAGGGGCGGCGATTTTTTGGGGGGGGTGGGGAGGGGGAACCCCTGGGGATTCCCATCGGCCCCGGCGGCACAGCAGCGTGCGGTGGGGGGAGGGGCGCGGGGGAATCGCCATCGCCGGGGGGCGGGGCCGGAAATCTAAGTGGGGGGTGTTCGGCCAGTGGGGGAGGGGCGGGTGCTGTTGGGTCGTTGATGGGGCGGTTGGGTCAACGATGAGGTCATGGGGTCAACGATGAGGTCATCGATGAGGTCATCAGGTCATCTATGAGGTCATCGATGAGGTCATCCAGTCATCAGTGATGGAGTTGGGTCATGGATGATGTCATTTGGTCATCGATGAGGTTGTTGGGTCATCGATGATGTTATTGACTCATCGATGATGTCATTGGGTCATTGATGAGGTCATCGATGATGTCATCAAAGAAGTCACTGGGTGGGGGAGCTGTTGCCCAGTTGAGTGGGAGATGGGTCAGTACTGGTCAGTGATGGCTGGAATGGTCAGGGGTGGTCAGGGGTGGTCAGGGATGGTCAGGGGTGGTCAGGGATGGTCAGGGATGGTCAGGGGTGGTCAGGGGTGGTCAGGGGTGGTCAGGGATGGTCAATGATGGTCAGGGGTGGTCAGGGGTGGTCAGGGATGGTCAGTGATGGTCAGGGGTGGTCAGGGGTGGTCAGGGGTGGTCAATGATGGTCAATGATGGTCAGGGGTGGTCAGGGGTGGTCAATGATGGTCAGGGGTGGTCAGGGGTGGTCAGGGGTGGTCAGGGGTGGTCAATGATGGTCAGGGGTGGCCGGAGTGGTCTGGGGGGGTCATTGGGGTGTGATGGCACCGTGGGAATGGACCAATGGCACCTCCCCCACCCAACCCAACAAAACTCGACCCAACAAACTCAACTCAATGGAACAAACCCAACCCAACTCAACTGAACAAACCCAACTCAACCAAACTCAACTCAACAAACCCAACTCAACCAAACTCAACCCAACTCAACTGAACAAACCCAACCCAAACCAACTCAACCCAACAAACCCAACTTGACCCAACCTAACTCAACTCAAACCAACTTTACCCAACTCAACTGGACCCAACTCAACAAACCCAACCCAACTCAACAATCCCAACTCAACCTGACCCAACTCAACCCAAGGAAACTGAACTCAACAAACCCAACCCAACCGAACCCAACCCAACTCAACTCAACCCAACTCAACAACCCGAACCAAACTCAACCTAACCCTACTCAACAATCCTAACCCAACTCAACCCAACCCAACTCAACAATCCCCACCCAACCTGACCCAACCGACCCAACCCAACCCCACCCCCCTTCCCCCGTGGCGGGAGGCGCCGGCCCGAGGGCGATGATGGGATGTTGGATGAAGGCCGAGCAGCAGCAGCCGCTTAGATTGGCCGGTGCCGTGGGTAGGGGGCGTGGCCGAGGAGGCGACGGGACCACCACGTGCTGGCGTGATCAAATTCCGTCTCTCGGTTTATTCGCAATCTCGCCGGATGCGTTCGGTTAATTAATTAATTAATTAATTAACAAGTGGGGAGGATGGCGGGGGGGCCCGGGGGGGGGTGGGAGGGGCGTCGTGGGCTGCCACACCCCCGAGTGGGCGGGGCCATGGAGGGGTGGGGGGAGGGGCTTTACAAGCCCAAGGTGCCGCCGATGGAGGAGGCCAGGACCACGCCCAGCACCACGCAGCAGATGATGATCATGATCTTCTTCTGCCGGCGCCGGAAAGGTTCCCCAATTTCCGGCGGCGGGTGAAAAAAATTAAAAAAAAAAAAAAAAAAAAAAAAAAAAAAAAGAAAAATCCCCGAAATTTCGGCACGGGAAGAATTCCCGGAATTTTTTTTTTTTTGGCACGTCCGGGGGAAGCGGGGGGAGGAAAGAGAGAGAGAGAGAGAGAGAAGAGAGCCGAACGTTACCAAGGCCGTCCCCCCACCCTGGGCAGGGTGGCTCGTGGTGGCCACATCGGGGTCTTGGTGGCCACATCGGGGTCTTGGTGGCCACATCGGGGTCTTGGTGGCCACGTCGGGTTTGTGGTGGCCATGCTGGGTTTGTGGTGGCCATATTGGTGTCATGGTGGCCACGTTGGTGTCATGGTGGCCATATTTGGGTCATGGTGGCCACATCAGGGTCTTGGTGGCCACGTTGGGTTTGTGGTGGCCATGTTGGGTTCATAGTGGCCACATTCGGTTTGTGGTGGCCATGTTGGGGTCATGGTGGCCACGTTGGGTTTGTGGTGGCCATATTGGTGTCATGGTGGCCACGTTGGTGTCATGGTGGCCATATTTGGGTCATGGTGGCCACGTTGGGTTTGTGGTGGCCATGTTGGGTTCATAGTGGCCACATTGGGTTCACGGTGGCCACACCGACTCCCACTCGCCCCAGTGACCCCCCCAGTGGGCGTGGCCACCCCCAGCCCCGCCCCCGGTGCCGCACTCACCCGCCGGGCCTTGCTCTGGTACTTGACGGCTTTTTTGGTGTCGGACACGGCGCGCTCGACGTAATCCACCGAGTGCTCCACGTTGTACTCGATGCGGTCGATCATCTCGCCCTGGGGGGGCAGGTGGCCATCGGGGGGGGTCAGGTGGCCACTAAAGGGTTCAGGTGGCCACCAAAGGGGTCCAGGTGACCTCTGGTCACTCCCAGATGACCGCAAACCTCCCCACAGTGGCCATGTCCTTGTGCCTGTGGTGTCACCTGTCCTGTGTCACCTGTACACACCTGTCCATGTCACATGTCACCTGTGTGTGTGTCCCCATCATGTCACCTGCCACCCGGGCACACCTGTCCATGTCACCTGTCCTGTGTCACCTGTACACACCTGTCCATGTCACATGTCACCTGTGTGTGTCTCTCCATCATGTCACCTTTCACCTGTGCACACCTGTCCTTGTCACCTGTGTGTGTCTCTCCATCATGTCACCTTTCACCCGTGCACACCTGTCCTTGTCACCTGTCCTGTGTCACCTGTACACACCTGTCCATGTCACATGTCACCTGTCTGTGTCTCTCCATCATGTCACCTTTCACCTGTGCACACCTGTCCTTGTCACCTGTGTGTGTCTCTCCATCATGTCACCTTTCACCCGTACACACCTGTCCATGTCACCTGTCCATGTCAGCTGTCCTGTGTCACCTGTCCTGTGTCACCTGGATGTGTGTCTCCATCATGTCACCTTTCACCCGTGCCCACCTGTCCTTGTCACCTGTCCATGTCACCTGTCCTGTGTCACCTGTCCTGCGTCACCTGGGTGTGTGTGTCCATCATGTCACCTGTCACCTGCGCACACCTGGCTCTCCACGAGCATGGCCATGTCCACGAACATGTCGTGCAGCTCGCGGATGCTCGTCTCCAGTTTGATGATCTCGTTGTGCCGCGTCTCGATCTCGTTCAGCGCCTGCTTCGTCATCTGCGAGTCCATCTTGATCTGGGGGACACACCTGGGGTCACACCTGGGGTCACACCTGAGGGTACCTGGGGGCACCTGAAAACATCTGAGATGGGTTTGGGATCACCTGCGAGCACCTGGGGACATCTGGGGGCTCCAGGTGGTCCCAGAGGTTTCCTGGTGGTCACCATTGACCCCCAGTGACCCCAGTGACCCCCAGTGACCCCAGTGACCCCCAGTGACACCCAGTGACCCCCAATGACCCCAGTGACACCCAGTGACCCCCAGTGACCCCCAGTGACCCCAGTGACCCCAGTGACCCCAGTGACCCCCAGTGACCCCAGTGACCCCCAGTGACCCCAGTGACCCCAGTGACCCCCAGTGACCCCAGTGACCTGGTGACCCCAGTGACCCCAGTGACCCCAGTGACCCCCAGTGACCCCGGTGACCCCAGTGACCCCCAATGACCCCCGGTGACCCCGGTGACCCGCACTGACCGCAGCAGTGGTCACTCACATCATTGATGACCCCCGGTGACCCCGGTGACCCCAGTGACCCCCAGTGACCCCAGTGACCCCCAGTGACCCCCAGTGACCCCAGTGACCCCCAGTGACCCGGTGACCCCCGGTGACCCCGGTGACCCCCAGTGACACCCAGTGACCCCCAATGACCCCAGTGACCCCAGTGACCTGGTGACCCCAGTGACCTCAGTGACCCCAGTGACCCCCAGTGACCCCAGTGACCCCCGGTGACCCCGGTGACCCCGGTGACCCCAGTGACCCCAGTGACCCGCACTGACCGCAGCAGTGGTCACTCACATCATTGATGACCCCCGGTGACCCCAGTGACCCCAGTGACCCCAGTGACCCCCAGTGACCCCAGTGACCCCCGGTGACCCCGGTGACCCCCAGTGACCGCAGCAGTGGTCACTCACGTCGTCCGTGAAGATGGCCAGCTTGCCGCTCTCCAGCATGTCCTCCAGCTCCTCGTTGGTCGTGGTCCGGCCGGCTGGAGGGGGGGAGGGGCGTGGTGACCACACTGACCGCTGACCGCTCCTCCCCAATGACCCCAGAGTGACCCCTTAACCCCAGAGTGACCCCTGGACCACCCACTGACCACTCCCCCTGGATCCTGGTCACAGTGACCGGTGGGGGTGGTGACCATTCCATCCCCTCCCCCCAGACTGACCATTCCTCCCTGATGACCCCCGAGTGACCCCTTGACCCCCGAGTGACCCCTTAACCCCCGAGTGACCCCTTGACCCCAGAGTGACCCCTTAGCCCCCTGAGTGACCCCTTGACCCCCGAGTGACCCCTTAACCCCCTGAGTGACCCCTTGACCCCCAGAGTGACCCCTTAACCCCCGAGTGACCCCTTGACCCCCAGAGTGACCCCTTGACCCCAGAGTGACCCCTTGACCCCAGAGTGACCCCTTAACCCCCCGAGTGACCCCTTGACCCCCGAGTGACCCCTTAGCCCCCTGAGTGACCCCTTGACCCCAGAGTGACCCCTTGACCCCCGAGTGACCCCTTGACCGCCCGCACTGATCTCGAGCTGGCGCTGGATCCGGTCCTTGCAGCGGTCGCGGTACTTGGACTGCGTCGCGTTGTACTCGGTCATCACCTCGACGAACTTCCGGGACAGCGTGGAGTGCTGGACAGGTGAGACAGGTGAGACAGTTGAGACAGGTGGGAGATGGACAGGTGAGATGGAACAGGTGAGGGATGGACATGTGAGAGATGGACAGGTAAGGGATGGACAGGTGAGGGATGGACAGGTGAGACAGGTAGGAGATGGACAGGTGAGATGGGACAGGTGAGAGATGGACAGGTGAGATGGGACAGGTGAGACAGGTGAGAGATGGACAGCTGAGACAGGGACAGGTCAGACAGGTGAGAGATGGACAGGTGAGGGATGGACAGGTGAGACAGGTGAGACAGGTGAGAGATGGACAGGTGAGGGATGGACAGGTGAGATGGGACAGGTGAGACAGGGACAGGTGAGACAGCTGAGACAGGTGAGACAGGTGAGAGATGGACAGGTGAGACAGGCGAGGTCGTACAATGGCAATGCTGATGAAGCTGATGATGATGAAGATGACGATGAACCCAATGACGGTGTCGATGACGAAGATGACGATGACATCGATGACAACGAAGATGACGACGATGACGACGATGAAGATGACGGCGACGAAGATGCCGACGGCGATGAGGACGGCGCCGCCGAGGCCGAAGGCCGCACCTGCGTCTTGCGGATGCGCAGGTCGGCCGAGGAGCGGTTCAGCCCCTCCTCCTGCTCGATGCTCTGCTCGATGGCTGCGGGCAGCGGGCAGCGGTCACTCTGCGGCCACTCAGGACAGTGGTCACTCTCCGGACGCTGGCCCCGGACGCTGCCCGGACACTCGGGGCAGCGGGCGGCAGGCAGCGGTCACTCTGCGGTCACTCTCCGGACACTGCCCGGACGCTCCCAGGACACCGCGGTCACTCTGCGGTCACTCTCCGGACACTGCCCGGACGCTCCCAGGACACCGCGGTCACTCTGCGGTCACTCTCCGGACACTGCCCGGACGCTCCCAGGACACCGCGGTCACTCTGCGGTCACTCTCCGGACACTGCCCGGACGCTCCCAGGACACCGCGGTCACTCTGCGGTCACTCTCCGGACACTGCCCGGACGCTCCCAGGACACCGCGGTCACTCCCTGGTCACTCTCCGGACACTCCCAGAGACACCGCTGTCACCCACTGGTCACCCACTGGTCACTCCCGGGGATGTTGTGGTCACTCCCCAGTCACCCAGTGGTCACACCCAGGGTAGTGGTCACCCAGTGTCACCCAGTGTCACCCAGTGTCACCCAGTGGTCACCCAGTGTCACCCAGTGGTCACCCAGTGGTCACCTTTCAATTTGGAGCGCACTTTGTTCGCCGTTTTCTTGATGTCGGCCGTGAGGTCCTCGAGCTCCTGCTTCGTCTCTGGAGTGACCATGAGTGACCAAAGTGACCGGTCAGTGACCACCCCTGACCACCCCTGACCATCATTGACCACCCCTGACCATCCCTGACCACCCCTGACCACCCCTGACCATCATTGACCATCCCTGACCATCCCTGACCACCCCTGACCATCCCTGACCATCCCTGACCATCCCTGACCATCTCTGACCACCCCTGACCACCCCTGACCATCATTGACCACCCCTGACCATCCCTGACCATCCCTGACCACCCCTGACCATCCCTGACCATCCCTGACCATCCCTGACCATCTCTGACCACCCCTGACCACCCCTGACCATCCCTGACCACCCCTGACCATCCCTGACCACCCCCGACCACCCCTGACCATCATTGACCACCCCTGACCACCCCTGACCATCCCTGACTACCCCTGACCACCCCCGACCATCCCTGACCACCCCTGACCATCATTGACCACCCCTGACCATCATTGACCACCCCTGACCATCCCTGACCACCCCTGACCATCCCTGACCACCCCCGACCACCCCTGACCATCATTGACCACCCCTGACCATCATTGACCACCCCTGACCATCCCTGACCACCCCTGACCATCCCTGACCACCCCCGACCACCCCTGACCATCATTGACCACCCCTGACCATCCCTGACCACCCCTGACCACCCCGACCACCCCTGACCACCCCTGACCATCCCTGACCACCCCTGACCACCCCGACCACCCCTGACCATCCCTGACCACCCCTGACCACCCCGACCACCCCTGACCACCCCGACCACCCCTGACCATCATTGACCACCCCTGACCATCCCTGACCACCCCTGACCACCCCGACCACCCCTGACCACCCCTGACCATCCCTGACCACCCCTGACCATCAGTGACCAGTGAGTGACCGGTCAGTGATTGTCCCCGTTAACGACCCCGTTAATAACTCCATTAATCAATCAACGACCCAATTAATCAATCAGCGACCCAATTAATCAATCAACGACCCAATTAATTAATTAATTAATTAATTAATGGCTCACTCTCGTCTGGGTTCGGCGCTGCCAGGATTGCGCTGTGCTGTTTCTTCACCTGCTCCACGTCCTCCGAGAGCTTCTCGATGCAGCCCCGGATCTCCTCCACCTGCGGGATTTGGGAGGATTTGGGGGATTTTGGAGGATTTTGGGGGAATTTTGGGAAAATTTGGGGAAAAATTGGGGGATTTTGGGGGGTTCTGGGGGGGTCCCTGTGGATTTTCAGGTATCCCAAACCCATTTTTGGGGTTCCCAAAACCTTTTTTGGAGTTCCCAGATCCATTTTTGGAGTTCCCAGATCCATTTTTGGGGTTCCCAGATCCATTTTTTGGGGTTCCCAGATCCATTTTTGGGGGTCCCAGATCCATTTTTGGAGTTCTCAGATCCATTTTTGGGGTTCCCAGATCCATTTTTGGTGTCCCAGACCC
>NC_085081.1:554566-577225 GCF_963662255.1 Cinclus cinclus
GGAAAAATCCCGGGGTTCTTTTTGGAGTTGGGGATTCCTCATTTTCAGGTGGAAAAAGATCTTGACCAGTCCTCAAAATTTGTTCTTCTAATTTTTTGTGACGTTTCATATCAGACAAAACTTTATCCAGACGAGCTTCTCTTTTCTGGCCTCGGTTCGGGGGTCCTGAAAAAGAACAAATTTTAAATTTTTTATTGTTTTTTTTTTTTTTTTTTTGTTTTGGGAGGGTGATAAATGAGATTTTTTGGGTTTTTTTTTTTTTGGTTTTTTTTGGTACCTGGGGTGCGGCGTCGATCGATGAGGGAAGGGTTGGGGGCGACGGGGTCGTCGTCAAAATCAAATTCTGTAGGGGGTGGAGGTCTAAAAAAATAAATTATTTTTTTGGAGAGGGGTTAAAAATATAATTTTTTAAATTTTTATTCCCCCTCCTCCTCCTCCTCCTCCTCCATCCAATTTATTTAAAATTCTGCTGGAATTTTTAACCACCCACCCAAAAAAAACAAATTTTTTTTTTTTTTTTTTTGCGGTATAGATTTTATGTTGTTGTAAATAAAGGAAATTTTTAAGGGGTTTTTTTGGTTTTTTTTGTTTTTTTTTTTTGGGGAGGCAGTTTGGTTTATTTTTCTTTTTTTTATATTAAGAGTTAATAGATTTTGAACAATTTTTGCACAAATTTCCAAAAAATCCCCAAAAAATTCCCAAAAATCACTAAAAAAATCCCCAAAAAAATCCTCCAAAATCCACCAAAAAAACCCTAAAAATCCCCCCAAAAAAACCCCCAAAAATCCTCAAAAAAAAACCCTAAAAAATCCCCAAAAAATCCCCCAAAAACCCCCAAAAATCCCTAAAAATCCCGAAAAAAAATCCCTAAAAATCCCCAAAAAATAAAAAAAAAAAATCCCTAAAAAATCCCAAAAAAAATCCCCAAAAAATCCCTCAAAATCCCTAAAAAATCCCCAAAAAATCCCCAAAAACCCCCCAAAAAATCCCTAAAAAATCCCCAAAAAATCCTAAAAAATCCCTAAAAAAAATCCCCAAAAAATCCCCAAAAAACCCCCAAAAATCCCAAAAATCCCTAAAAAACCCCAAAAATCCCCAAAAAAATCCCCAAAAAAATCCTAAAAAATCCCTAAAAAAAATCCCCAAAAAATCCCCAAAAACCCCCCAAAAAACCCCCAAAAAATCCCTAAAAAAATCCTAAAAAATCCCTAAAAAAAATCCCCAAAAAATCCCCAAAAAACCCCCAAAAACCCCCCAAAAAACCCCAAAAAAACCCCAAAAATCCCCAAAAAAATCCCTAAAAACCCCCAAAAAAATCCCAAAAAATTCCCAAAAAAATCCCCAAAAAACCCCCAAAAATCCCAAAAATCCCTAAAAAATACCTAAAAAATCCCTAAGAAATCCCCTAAAAAATCCCTAAAAAATCCCCAAAAATCCCCAAAAAATCCCTAAAAACCCCTAAAAAACCCCTAAAAATCCCTAAAAAACCCCTAAAAAACCCCCAAAAAATCCCCAAAAATCCCCAAAAAACCCCCAAAAAATCCCTAAAAAACCCCCAAAAAATCCCCAAAACCCCCCAAAACCCCCCCAAACCCCTTTTCAACCCCCCCATCCCCCCCCATAAGTTACTGCTGCTGCTGCTCCTGGTGGCCGGGGCTCCCCCCCGGCTCCCCCCCCTCCTCGGGCTCGCTCAGGGTTTCGGGGGTGGGGTCCCTGCGTGGGAACGGAACGTTCCGGAGGGGCAGGACCCCGGCCCTGGCGATGCCCTCGTAGAGCCTCCGGATTTCTTCGGGATTTGGGATCCACCCCCCCTCGGGTTCGGCTCCTTCTTCCTCTTCCTCGCTCCAGGGAACTCCCCAGTCCTCGTCCGGAGATTTAGGGGGGCTCCGAGGGGATTTGGGGGATTGGGGAGGGGATTTGGGGGGTTTGGGAGGAGGGGATTGGGGGGATCGGGGGGATTTGGGGTCGGTGACGGAGAGGGAGGAGAGGGAGGGGGGGAGGGGGGAGGGTGGGGGGAGGGTGGACATGGGGGGAGGGGGGGGGGCTGGGGGGAAATTGGGGGGAAAAAAAAGGGGGGGGTGTGGGAAAATTATAGGGGAAAGATGGGGGGGAAATACGGGGGGAAATACAGGGGAAATTATGGGGGAAATATAGGGAAAGATATGGGGGAAATGGGGAAATTATGGGGGAAATATAGGGGGAAATATAGGGAAAGATATGGGGGGAAATGGGGAAATTATGGGGGAAATATAGGGAAAGATATGGGGGAAATTATGGGGGAAATGGGGAAATTATGGGGGAAATATAGGGAAAGATATGGGGGAAATATGGGGGGAATGGGGAAATTATGGGGGAAATTATGGGGAAAGATATGGGGGAAATGGGGAAATTATGGGGGAAATTATGGGGGAAATATAGGGAAAGATATGGGGGAAATATGGGGGAAATGGGGAAATTATGGGGGAAATATAGGGAAAGATATGGGGGAAATATGGGGGGAAATTATGGGGGAAATATAGGGGGAAATATAGGGAAAGATATGGGGGGAAATGGGGAAATTATGGGGGAAATTATAGGGAAATATATGGGGGAAATATGGGGGAAATGGGGAAATTATGGGGAAAGATATGGGGGAAATATGGGGGAAATGGGGAAATTATGGGGGAAATTATGAGGGAAATATAGGGAAAGATATGGGGGAAATGGGGAAATTATGGGGGAAATATAGGGAAAGATATGGGGGAAATGGGGAAATTATGGGGGAAATATAGGGGGAAATATAGGGGGAAATATAGGGAAAGATATGGGGGGAAATGGGGAAATTATGGGGGAAATATAGGGAAAGATATGGGGGAAATATGGGGGAAATGGGGAAATTATGGGGGAAATTATGAGGGAAATACAGGGAAAGATATGGGGGAAATGGGGAAATTATGGGGGAAATATAGGGAAAGATATGGGGGAAATATGGGGGGAAATTATGGGGGAAATATAGGGGGAAATATAGGGGGAAATATAGGGAAAGATATGGGGGGAAATGGGGAAATTATGGGGGAAATTATGAGGGAAATATAGGGAAAGATATGGGGGAAATGGGGAAATTATGGGGAAACATAGGGAAAGATATGGGGGAAAATGGGGGGAAATGGGGAAATTATGGGGGAAATTATGGGGAAAGATATGGGGGAAATGGGGAAATTATGGGGGAAATTATGGGGGAAATGGGAGAATTATGAGGGAAATATAGGGAAAGATATGGGGGAATAATGGGGGGAAATGGGGAAATTATGGGGGAAATGAGAGAATTGTGGGGGAAATATAGGGAAAGATATGAGGAAATAATGGGGGAAATGGGGAAATTATGGGGAAATATAGGGGGAAATATAGGGAAAGAGATGGGGGAAATACGGGGGAAAATACAGGAGGAAATGGGGAAATTATGGGGGAAATGAGAGAATTGTGGGGGAAATATAGGGAAATATATGGGGGGAAATAATGGGGGAAATGGGGAAATTATGGGGGAAATACAGGGGGAAATGGGGAAATTATGGGGGAAATTATGGGGGAAATAAAGGGGAAATGGGGAAATTATGGGGGAAATAAAGGGGGAAATGGGGAAATTATGGGGGAAATTATGGGGGAAATACAGGGGGAAATGGGGAAATTATGGGGGAAATTATGGGGGAAATAAAGGGGGAAATGGGGAAATTATGGGGGAAATAAAGGGGGAAATGGGGAAATTATGGGGGAAATAAAGGGGGAAATGGGGAAATTATGGGGGAAATAAAGGGGGAAATGGGGAAATTATGGGGGAAATTATGGGGGGAAATAAAGGGGGAAAAATATGGGAGGAAATATGGGGGGAAATGGGGAAAGTAAGGGGGGGAATGGGGAAATATGGGGGAAGTTATGGGGAAAATGGGAGAGTTATGGGGGAAATTGGGAAAATGAGGGGGAAATGGGGGAAATGGAAAAATGGGGGGAAATGAGGAAATGAGAAAAATGGGGAAAAAAGGGAAAATAGGGAAATGGGAAAAATGGGGGGAAATGAGGAAATGGGAAAAAATGGGGGGGGGAAAGGAAAAAATGGGGGAATAGGGGAATTTGGGGGGAAATTGGGGAAATATGGGGGAAATGAGTTAAGTTTGGAGAGTTGGGGAGATAAAAATGGAGATTTGAGAGGGAATTTTGGGATTTAGGGGGGAAATTGGGGAGTGGGGAGGATAAAAATGGGGGAAATTCGGGATAAAATGGGGAATTGGGGGAGAATTGGGGAATGAAGGGAGGATTTGGAGGAAAGCGGGGGGAAAAAAAGGGAAATCGGGATAAAATGGGGGTTTGGGAGGATAAAAAACGGATGCGTGGGAATAAAAAATTGGAAAATTGCAGATTTTGGGGAGATGAAAAAGGGGGTTTGGGGGATATTGGGGGGTAATTGGAAAACATTGGGGGTAAATTTAAGGGAGAAAATTGGGATTTAGGGGGGATACAAATGGGATATTGGGGGTTTTGGGGGGGAAATTCGGGTATTTAGGAGGGAAAAATGGGGAAGTTTGGGGGGAAAAAAATAAAAAGGGATAAATTTGTAGCGTATGAGGAGGAAATTGCGATGGAAAGACCCCAGTCCTCCCAGTTTGATCCCTGGGGTGATCCCAGTGCTCCCAGTGCTTTTTTTTGTGGATTCCTCCACCACATTTCCCAACATTTCCCGACCCCGCTCTCTCCCTGAGGCCTCTCCCCACCCTCACAACCGCCGCCATCTTGCCGCGTGACGTCACCGCGACCCCTCCCCTCAAAAATCCTCCTCTCCCCTCCACCCTCGCGACCCCCGCGACTCTCCCGGGCCTCACTCAGCAACCCCCGGCCTTCCTCCACCGGCTCCGGGGGGATCCGAAGCGGCGGGGCCGAGTCCGAGCCTTCACTCAGCTCCCGACCGCCATCTTGGCCTCACTTCCGCCATTTTTACTCGCGCGCTTCCTCCTTCCCTCACGTCGCTTCCCGCCAACGCGCATGCGCAGAGCTCACGGAACTACAACTCCCACCATTCCCCGCACGCAAACCGGAAGTAAGGCGGGACGTTACGCTGCTGGCCAGTGGACGGGGAGAATGTAGAGGAGTGGCAGAGGCGCCGCCCAACCGGATTGAGGAATGGCGGCGCTCGCGTTGCGAGCGGCTCTGTGCGTGGCGGGCGCGGCGCTGTCGCTGTACGCGCTGCACGTAGAACACGAGGCCGCGCGGGACCCGTCGTACCGAGCCGCCTGCGATCTGGCACCGTCCGTGTCTTGTACTCGCGTGTTCTCCTCCCGGTAAAAAAAAAACAAAAAAAAAAAACAAAAAAAAAAACCGGGGGAAATAACGGGAACCAACCGGAAATGGGCGTGGCTTCAAGGCGGCGGCGGCCAATGGCGGTGAGGGGAGGGACGGGCCGCTAGGGGGCGCTCTCAGTGCGGCCGCGAGGGGAAGGGGCGTGGCCTCGGCTGAATGGCAGCGCTTTGTTTAGGGGCGGGGTTATGCTAATGAATTCCATGTATGGACTAAAGATGGGCGTGGCCTGTAGCTGCATGGGATATGAGAGCGCATCATGTCCATATACGGTAAAAGGGCGTGGCCTGTAATGTCCATATATGTGTATGAAGGCACGGTTCATGGTTTATGCGTGTATGGTTTATGTTCCCATATATGGTCATGGGGCGTGGTTTAAGGTAGTTATGACCATATATGGATATAAAAGTGTGATTGGGCGTGGCTTAGAGCAGCAGCGCACCAATAGGAGTTGGAGGCGTGGCTTGTCCACCTGTGCCCACACCATATATGGGCACGTGGGTGTGTCTACCTGGGGTTTTTCTGCTTAGCCACGCCCTTTTCCAGGTGGGGGCGTGGCCTGGGCCTGGTGGAGCCGGTGCTGGGCAAGGACAGCGCCGTGAACGTCCCGAACGGTGCCATCGGGCTGCTGTTCTACCTGCTGCAAGGGCTGCTGGGTAATACTGGGAGGGACTGGGATGGACTGGGATGGGATTGGGACGGGGTGGGAGGGGTTTGGAGGGACTGGGATGGGACTGGGATGGACTGGGATGGGATTGGGACGGGGTGGGACGGGTTGGGAGGGACTGGGATGGGATTGGGAGGGGACTTGGAGGGACTGGAACAAACTGGGATGGACTGGGATGTGATTGGGATGGGGTGGGAGGGGTTGGGAGGGACTGGGATGGGATTGGGAGGGGACTTGGAGGGACTGGAACAAACTGGGATGGACTGGGAGGGGATTGGGAGGGGCTGGGAGGGGACTGGGAGACACTGGGATGGGATTGGGATGGGGTAGGAGGGACTGGGATGGGACTGGGATGGACTGGGATGTGATTGGGACGGGGTGGGAGGGGTTGGGAGGGACTGGGATGGGATAGGACTGGGACTGGGATGGGACTGGGATGGACTGGGATGGGATTGTGATGGGGTGGGAGGGACTGGGATGGGACTGGGATGGACTGGGATGGGACTGGGGTTGGATTGGGATGGAACTGGTGCCACTGGGAAGGGACCGGTGCCACTGGGAACTCCCCGGTGACAAACCAGTGACAAACTGGGAACTCCCCGGTGACAAACCAGTGACAAACTGGGAACTCCCCGGTGACAAACCAGTGACAAACTGGGAACTCCCGGGGACAAACCCGTCCCTCGGGGGAGGATTCGGGGACCCCCCCCCCCCCCCTTTGATGAGGTCCTCACCTGTCCCCAGGTGTGTCCCGTTCCGGGGTGGCCTCGGCCGCGCTCCTGGCGACCTCGGCGGCCTCGGCGCTGGCGTCGCTCTGGCTCGCGGCCGTCCTGATCTTCGGCCTCGGGGACCTGTGCCTCGTCTGCCTCAGCACCTACGGCCTCAACCTGGCCCTGCTGGGGCTCAACCTGCGCCGCTGGAGACGCCCCAAGAGGGACTGAGAGGCGCCCGAAATCCGGGTACGGGGAGGGGGGAGTTAGGGCACGTGGGGGAGAACGGAGAGAGGAGGGTCAGGAATGGGATTGGAGTGAGGGAAAATGGGATTGGAGTGAGGGAAAATGGGATTGGAGTGAGGGAAAATGGGATTGGAGTGACCAAAAACGGGATTGGAGTGAGGGAAAATGGGATTGGAGTGAGGGAAAATGGGATTGGAGTGAGGGAAAATGGGATTGGAGTGAGGGAAAATGGGATTAAAGTGACCAAAAACGGGATTGGAGTGAGGGAAAATGGGATTGGAGTGAGGGAAAATGGGATTGGAGTGACCAAAAACGGGATTGGAGTGAGGGAAAATGGGATTGGAGGGAGGGAAAATGGGATTAAAGTGAATGAAAATGGAATTAAACTGACCAAAAACAGAATTAGAGTGAGGGAAAATGGAATTAAAGTGACCAAAAACGGGATTGGAGTGACCAAAAAGGGAATTAAAGTGACCAAAAATGGAATTGGAGTGAGGAAAAATGGAATTAAAGTGAATCAAAATGGAATTTAAGTGACCAAAAATGGAATCAAAGTGACCAAAAATGGAATTAAACTGATCAAAAACGCGATTGGAGTGAGGGAAAATGGGATTGGAGTGAGGGAAAATGGGATTAAAGTGAATAAAAATGGAATTAAAGTGACCAAAACAGAATTAGAGTGACCAAAAATGGAATTAAACTGATCAGAAACAGAATTAGAGTGAGGGAAAACGGAATTAAAGTGACCAAAAATGGAATTGGAGTGAGGGAAAAATGGAATTAAAGTGAATAAAAATGGAATTTAAGTGAATAAAAATGGAATTTAAGTGACCAAAAATGGAATTAGTGTCCAAAAATGGAATTAAACTGATCAAAAATGGAATTAGAGTGAGGAAAAATGGAATTTAATTGACCAAAAATGGAATTAGTGACCAAAAATGGAATTAAAGAAGTGAGTTAAAATGGAATTTAAGTGACCAAAAATGGAATTAAATGGACCTAAAATGGAATAAAATGGGTCAGAAATGGAATTAAAGTGATAAAAATGACATTAAAGTGACCAAAATGGAAATAAAGTGACCAAAAATGGAATTAGAATGAGGAAAAATGGAATTTAAGTGACCAAAAATGGCATTAAAGACACCAAAAGTGACATTAAAGTTTCTGGAGTGCCCCAAAAGTGGCAGAATTTGCCCCAAAATTTGGGGGATTTTTTTCCTCGTGTCCCTCAGATCGATCCAAAATTGGGGAAAATCCACCCAAAATTAGGGAAAAAAAAAAACAAAATGGGGGGGGAGGGGAAATGACCCAAAATTGGGGGGGGGGGAAAGTCCCAAAATTGGGGAAAATCGGCTCAAAATTGAAGGGGGGAAATACCCAAAAGTGGGGGGGAAAAAAAAGTCCCAAAATTGGGGAAGATCAACCCAAAAAAACCTCTGGGATTCTCTTTTTTTTTTTTTTTCACCCTCAATTTTCCCCAGAAAAAGCCGCCGGGTTTCCCTTTTTCCCCCCATTTTTTTTTCCCTTTGTCCCTCAAAATTTCCCCTCTTTTCCTCACATAAAAAGAGAGGGGAAAAAAAGGACCCAAAATCTCATTTTTTATCGCCCCCCCAAAAAAAAAAAGAAAAAAAAGAAAATAAATAAAAATAAAGCCTCACGTCCATCCAGTAGGGGGCGCCATTTTCCCGCCACTCTCCCCCTCAGGGTCCGGCGCGTGCGCGTTGAGGTCGGACCGTACCAAGCTGAGAGGAACGCGGGGGAGAAAACAACGGGGGGGGTGGGGAGAAAAAAAAAAACACAAACAAACAAACCTAAAATCTCATTTTTTCGCCTCAAAAAATAATTAAAAAAAGGTTCCTCACCTCCTTCCAGTAGGGGGCGCCATTTTCCCGCTACTTCCCCTCTTCTCCCCTCAGGATCCAGCGCATGCGTGGTGAGGTCGGACCGTACCAAGCTGAAGGGAGCTCGGGGGGGGGGTAACAACGGGAGGGGCGGGAACGGGCGAGTCCATTGCGAGCCGAGCCCGGGGAGGTGTCGGGGAGGCCCCGGGGCCGCTGGTAAGTAAAAGGAGAGGGTTTTAGGGTAAAAATAAGGAGATTTGGGTTTTAAATTAAAATATTTTGAGGGGAAAATTGTGAGTTTTTGGGAGGGAAAAGGAAAAGGGAGAGTCCGGACAGCGGGGTTGTGTTTGGGACACGGGGCTGAGGAGAAGGGAGGGCGGAGAGCTGGGAATGCAGGGGGAGGGAAGGGAGAAGGGCGTCCCGGGAGCCGAGTTAGGGAGGATTTTTAAGTCAAAAATCTGAATTTCAGGGCGATTTTAGGGGAAGTTGTGAGGGGAAATGTGAGTCCAGATTTTTTGGGGGAGGTAAAAATGAGGAAAAAAGGAGTCCCGGAGCGATTTGAGGAGGATTTTGAGTTAAAATTTTGGGTTCTGGAGCGATTTTAGGGAAAATTCTGAGGGGAAATGTGAGTCCAGATTTCTTTTATTGGGGAAAAATGAGGGAAAAAGGGGTCCCGGAGCGATTTTAGGAGGATTTTGAGTTAAAAATTTGAATTTTAGGGAAAATTCTGAGGGGAAATGTGAGTCCAGATTTCTTTTTGGGGGTAAAAATGAGGAAAAAAGGAGTCCCGGAGCGATTTTAGGAGGATTTTGAGTTAAAATTTTGGGTTCTGGAGCGATTTTAGGGAAAATTCTGAGGGGAAATGTGAGTCCAGATTTCTTTTTGGGGGGAAAAATGAGGAAAAAAGGGGTCCCGGAGCGATTTTAGGAGGATTTTGAGTTAAAAATTTGAATTTCAGGGCGAATTTTAGGGATGAGGGGAAATGTGAGTCCATATTTCTTTTTGGGGGGAAAAATGAGGAAAAAAGGAGTCTCGGAGCGATTTGAGGAGGGTTTTGAGTTAAAAATTTGAATTTCAGGGTGATTTTAGGGAAAATTGTGAGGGGAAATGTGAGTCCAGATTTCTTTTTTTGGGGGGAAAAATGAGGAAAAAAGGGGTCCCGGAGCGATTTGAGGAGGATTTTGAGTTAAAAATTTGAATTTCAGGGAAAATTTTGAGGGAAAATGTGAGTCCAGATTTCTTTTTGGGGGGAAAAATGAGGAAAAAAGGAGTCCCGGAGCGATTTTAGGAGGATTTTGAGTTAAAATTTTGGGTTCTGGAGCGATTTTAGGGAAAATTCTGAGGGGAAATGTGAGTCCAGATTTCTTTTATTGGGGAAAAATGAGGGAAAAAGGGGTCCCGGAGCGATTTTAGGAGGATTTTGAGTTAAAAATTTGAATTTCAGGGCGAATTTTAGGGATGAGGGGAAATGTGAGTCCAGATTTCTTTTTGGGGGGAAAAATGAGGAAAAAAGGAGTCTCGGAGCGATTTGAGGAGGGTTTTGAGTTAAAAATTTGAATTTCAGGGTGATTTTAGGGAAAATTGTGAGGGGAAATGTGAGTCCAGATTTCTTTTTGGGGGGAAAAATGAGGAAAAAAGGAGTCCCGGAGCGATTTTAGGAGGATTTTGAGTTAAAATTTTGGGTTCTGGAGCGATTTTAGGGAAAATTCTGAGGGGAAATGTGAGTCCAGATTTCTTTTATTGGGGAAAAATGAGGGAAAAAGGGGTCCCGGAGCGATTTTAGGAGGATTTTGAGTTAAAAATTTGAATTTCAGGGCGAATTTTAGGGATGAGGGGAAATGTGAGTCCAGATTTCTTTTTGGGGGGAAAAATGAGGAAAAAAGGAGTCTCGGAGCGATTTGAGGAGGGTTTTGAGTTAAAAATTTGAATTTCAGGGTGATTTTAGGGAAAATTGTGAGGGGAAATGTGAGTCCAGATTTCTTTTTTTGGGGGGAAAAATGAGGAAAAAAGGGGTCCCGGAGCGATTTTAGGAGGATTTTGAGTTAAAAATTTGAATTTCAGGGAAAATTTTGAGGGAAAATGTGAGTCCAGATTTCTTTTTGGGGGGAAAAATGAGGAAAAAAGGAGTCCCGGAGCGATTTTAGGAGGATTTTGAGTTAAAATTTTGGGTTCTGGAGCGATTTTAGGGAAAATTCTGAGGGGAAATGTGAGTCCAGATTTCTTTTATTGGGGAAAAATGAGGGAAAAAGGGGTCCCGGAGCGATTTTAGGAGGATTTTGAGTTAAAAATTTGAATTTCAGGGCGAATTTTAGGGATGAGGGGAAATGTGAGTCCAGATTTCTTTTTGGGGGGAAAAATGAGGAAAAAAGGAGTCTCGGAGCGATTTGAGGAGGGTTTTGAGTTAAAAATTTGAATTTCAGGGTGATTTTAGGGAAAATTGTGAGGGGAAATGTGAGTCCAGATTTCTTTTTGGGGGGAAAAATGAGGAAAAAAGGAGTCCCGGAGCGATTTTAGGAGGATTTTGAGTTAAAATTTTGGGTTCTGGAGCGATTTTAGGGAAAATTCTGAGGGGAAATGTGAGTCCAGATTTCTTTTATTGGGGAAAAATGAGGGAAAAAGGGGTCCCGGAGCGATTTTAGGAGGATTTTGAGTTAAAAATTTGAATTTCAGGGCGAATTTTAGGGATGAGGGGAAATGTGAGTCCAGATTTCTTTTTGGGGGGAAAAATGAGGAAAAAAGGAGTCTCGGAGCGATTTGAGGAGGGTTTTGAGTTAAAAATTTGAATTTCAGGGTGATTTTAGGGAAAATTGTGAGGGGAAATGTGAGTCCAGATTTCTTTTTGGGGGGAAAAATGAGGAAAAAAGGAGTCCCGGAGCGATTTTAGGAGGATTTTGAGTTAAAATTTTGGGTTCTGGAGCGATTTTAGGGAAAATTCTGAGGGGAAATGTGAGTCCAGATTTCTTTTATTGGGGAAAAATGAGGGAAAAAGGGGTCCCGGAGCGATTTTAGGAGGATTTTGAGTTAAAAATTTGAATTTCAGGGCGAATTTTAGGGATGAGGGGAAATGTGAGTCCAGATTTCTTTTTGGGGGGAAAAATGAGGAAAAAAGGAGTCCCGGAGCGATTTGAGGAGGGTTTTGAGTTAAAATTTTGGGTTCTGGAGCGATTTTAGGGAAAATTCTGAGGGGAAATGTGAGTCCAGATTTCTTTTTTTGGGGGGAAAAATGAGGAAAAAAGGAGTCTCGGAGCGATTTGAGGAGGATTTTGAGTTAAAAATTTGAATTTCAGGGAAAATTGTGAGGGGAAATGTGAGTCCAGATTTCTTTTTGGGGGGAAAAATGAGGAAAAAAGGGGTCCCGGAGCGATTTTAGGAGGATTTTGAGTTAAAAATTTGGGTTCTGGAGCGATTTTAGGGAAAATTCTGAGGGGAAATGTGAGTCCAGATTTCTTTTATTGGGGAAAAATGAGGAAAAAAGGGGTCCCGGAGCGATTTTAGGAGGATTTTGAGTTAAAAATTTGAATTTTAGGGAAAATTCTGAGGGGAAATGTGAGTCCAGATTTCTTTTTTTGGGGGGAAAAAAGGAGTCCCGGAGCGATTTTAGGAAGATTTTGAGTTAAAAATTTTTAAAAATGCTATAATTTATTATATTGTACTATATGATATTATATGATGTTATATGATATATGATATTATATTACATTATATTAATTTTTTTGCATGATATTATGTTACATTATGTTACATTATATTACATTATATTAAGCTATATTGTATCATGCTATATTATATTTTATTTTATTTTATTATATTATATTATTTTGTGTTATATTATTTTTTATTAATTGTATGGTGTTGTACTGTATTATGTTGGATTATATTAATTATATAACATTACATTATATTATACAATATTGTGTTTTGTTGTACTGTTTTATATTTAATTTTATTGTATTTTATTAATGTTATTTTATACTGTATTGCATTGTTTGTTACATTTTATTTATTTTATTTTATTTTATTTTATGTTATTTTATTTCATTTTACTTTATTTTATTTTATGTTATTTTATTTTATTTTATTTTGTGTTATTTTATTTTATTTTATTTTACTTTACTTTATTTTATATTTTTTTATTTTACTTTATTTTATTTTATGTTATTTTTATTTTACTTTATTTTATTTTAATTTATTTTACGTTATTTTATTTTATTTTATTTTATCTTATTTTACTTTATTTTACGTTATTCTAGTTTATTTTATTTTATTTTACGTTATTTTATTTTATGTTACTTTATTTTTTTATTTTATTTTACTTTATTTTACGTTATTTTATTTTACTTTATTTTATGTTATTTTATTTTATTTTACTTTATTTTATTTTATTTTATTTTATTTTATTTTATTTTATGTTATTTTATTTTATTTTATTTTATTTTATTTTACTTTATTTTATTTTACTTTATTTTACTTTATTTTACTTTATTTTACTTTATTTTACTTAATTTTATTTTATTTTATTTTACATTATTTAATTTTACTTTATTCTATTGAATTTTATTTTACTTTATTTCATTTTACTTTATTTCATTTATTTTATTTTGTTTCATTATATTTTACCACACCACATTTAATCTCATCCACCTCCCCCATGACCAATTTTTTTCTTTAATTCCCTCCTCCCCCTATAGAACCCCCTATAGATTTTTTTTCATTTTTTTTTTTTCTCTCCTTTCCCCCCCTCTCTCCCCCCCTCCCCCCACCCCCATCCCCATTAACCCTTTCCCTCCCCCTTTCCCTCTGCAGGAAATGCTTCGGCGAATTTTGGGGGGGGGTCTGCGGGGTGGGGGAGGGGCCCCCACCCGCTCCGTGGCCGACCAGACCCCGGCAGACCTGGCCAGGGAACGCTGCAAGGCCGTGACTTCCTTCTATCATCAACCTGCCATCGATGCTGCTGCTGACAGGGTGAGACCCCTCCCCAAATTATCCCAAAATCCCCCAAAAATAACCCCAAAAAATTCCCAAAAAAATCCGGAAAAAAATCGACGAAAAATAACCAAAAATTCCATTAAAAATTACAGGAAAATCTCCAAAATCCCACCCAAAAAATCCACCCAAATCCCCTGAAAAACCCCCCCGAGACCCCTCCCCAAATTATCCCAAAATCCCCCAAAAATAACCCCAAAAAATTCCCAAAAAAATCCGGAAAAAAATCGACGAAAAATAACCCAAAATTCCATTAAAATTCCATTAAAAATTCCATTAAAATCTCCAAAATCCCACCCAAAAAATCCACCCAAATCCCCTGGAAAAAAAAAAAAACCACCGAGACCCCTCCCCAAATTATCCCAAAATCCCCCAAAAATAACCCCAAAAAATTCCCAAAAAATCCGGAAAAAAATCGACGAAAAATAACCCAAAATTCCATTAAAATTCCATTAAAAATTCCATTAAAATCTCCAAAATCCCACCCAAAAAATCCACCCAAAATCCCCTGAAAAACTCCCCCGAGACCCCTCCCCAAATTATCCCAAAATCCCCCAAAAATAACCCCAAAAAATTCCCAAAAAATCCGGAAAAAAATCGACGAAAAATAACCCAAAATTCCATTAAAATTCCATTAAAATCTCCAAAATCCCACCCAAAAAATCCACCCAAAATCCCCTGAAAAAAACAAACCCCGAGACCCCTCCCCAAATTATCCCAAAATCCCCCAAAAATAACCCCCAAAAATTCCCCAAAAATCCTGGAAAAAATCGACGAAAAACAACCCAAAATTCCATTAAAAATTACAGGAAAATCTCCAAAATCCCACCCAAAAAATCCACCCAAAATCCCCTGAAAAAAACAAACCCCGAGACCCCTCCCCAAATTATCCCAAAATCCCCCAAAAATAACCCAAAAAAATTCCCAAAAAAATCCGGGAAAAAATCGACGAAAAATAACCAAAAATTCCATTAAAAATTACAGGAAAATCTCCAAAATCCCACCCAAAAAATCCACCCAAAATCCCCTGAAAAAAACAAACCCCGAGACCCCTCCCCAAATTATCCCAAAATCCCCCTCAAATAACCCCCAAAAATTCCCCAAAAATCCTGGAAAAAATCGACGAAAAACAACCAAAAATTCCATTAAAAATTACAGGAAAATCTCCAAAATCCCACCCAAAAAATCCACCCAAAATCCCCTGAAAAAAACAAACCCCGAGACCCCTCCCCAAATTATCCCAAAATCCCCCAAAAATAACCCCAAAAAATTCCCAAAAAAATCCGGAAAAAAATCGACGAAAAATAACCAAAAATTCCATTAAAATTCCATTAAAATCTCCAAAATCCCACCCAAAAAATCCACCCAAATCCGCTGAAAAACTCCCCCGAGACCCCTCCCCAAATTATCCCAAAATCCCCCAAAAATAACCCAAAAAAATTCCCAAAAAATCCGGGAAAAAATCGACGAAAAATAACCAAAAATTCCATTAAAAATTACAGGAAAATCTCCAAAATCCCACCCAAAAAATCCACCCAAAATCCCCTGAAAAAAACAAACCCCGAGACCCCTCCCCAAATTATCCCAAAATCCCCCAAAAATAACCCCAAAAAATTCCCAAAAAATCCGGAAAAAAATCGACGAAAAATAACCCAAAATTCCATTAAAATTCCATTAAAAATTCCATTAAAATCTCCAAAATCCCACCCAAAAAATCCACCCAAATCCCCTGGAAAAAAAAAAAAACCACCGAGACCCCTCCCCAAATTATCCCAAAATCCCCCAAAAATAACCCCAAAAAAATTCCCAAAAAATCCGGAAAAAAATCGACGAAAAATAACCAAAAATTCCATTAAAAATTACAGGAAAATCTCCAAAATCCCACCCAAAAAATCCACCCAAATCCGCTGAAAAACCCCCCCGAGACCCCTCCCCAAATTATCCCAAAATCCCCCAAAAATAACCCAAAAAAATTCCCCAAAAATCCGGAAAAAAATCGACAAAAAATAACCAAAAATTCCATTAAAAAATCCAGGAAAATCTCCAAAATCCCACCCAAAAAATCCACCCAAATCCCCTGAAAAACCCCCCCCGAGACCCCTCCCCAAATTATCCCAAAATCCCCCAAAAATAACCCCAAAAAATTCCCAAAAAATCCGGAAAAAAATCGACGAAAAATAACCCAAAATTCCATTAAAATTCCATTAAAAAATCCAGGAAAATCTCCAAAATCCCACCCAAAAAATCCACCCAAATCCCCTGGAAAAAAAAAAAAAACCACCGAGACCCCTCCCCAAATTATCCCAAAATCCCCCAAAAATAACCCCAAAAAATTCCCAAAAAATCCGGAAAAAAATCGACAAAAAATAACCCAAAATTCCATTAAAATTCCATTAAAAATTCCATTAAAATCTCCAAAATCCCACCCAAAAAATCCACCCAAAATCCCCTGAAAAACTCCCCCGAGACCCCTCCCCAAATTATCCCAAAATCCCCCAAAAATAACCCCAAAAAATTCCCAAAAAATCCGGAAAAAAATCGACGAAAAATAACCCAAAATTCCATTAAAATTCCATTAAAATCTCCAAAATCCCACCCAAAAAATCCACCCAAATCCCCTGAAAAAAACAAACCCCGAGACCCCTCCCCAAATTATCCCAAAATCCCCCAAAAATAACCCCAAAAAATTCCCAAAAAATCCGGAAAAAAATCGACGAAAAATAACCAAAAATTCCATTAAAAATTACAGGAAAATCTCCAAAATCCCACCCAAAAAATCCACCCAAATCCCCTGAAAAACCCCCCCGAGACCCCTCCCCAAATTATCCCAAAATCCCCCAAAAATAACCCCAAAAAATTCCCCAAAAAAAACCCCGGAAAAAATCCATTTCTGGGGGAATTTGGGGCCATTTTTGTGGATTTGAGGGAGAATTTTGGGGCTTTTTTGGGGCCATTTTTTAGGGATTTTGGGGGGATTTTGGGGCCATTTTTGGGGCCATTTTTGGAGCCATTTTTGGGGGATTTTGGACCCATTTTTGGGGATTTTGAGGCCAATTTTGGGGCCTTTTTTAGGGATTTTGGAGCCATTTTTGGGGTCTTTTTGGGGGATTTTGGAGCCATTTTGGGGGGATTTTGAGGCCAATTTTGGGGCCATTTTTAGGGATTTTGGAGCCATTTTTGGGGCCATTTTGGGGGGATTTTGGCGCCATTTTTGGGGATTTTGAGGCCAATTTTGGGGCCATTTTTTAGGGATTTTGGGGGGATTTTGGGGCCATTTTGGGGGGATTTTGAGGCCAATTTTGGAGCCATTTTTTAGGTATTTTGGGGCCATTTTTGGGGCCATTTTTGGGGCCATTTTTGGGGGATTTTGGAGCCATTTTTTAGGGATTTTGAGGCCAATTTTGAGGCCATTTTTTAGGGATTTTGGAGCCATTTTTGAGGCCATTTTGGGGGGATTTTGGCGCCATTTTTGGGGATTTTGAGGCCAATTTTGGGGCCATTTTTAGGGATTTTGGAGCCATTTTCGGGGGGATTTTGGGGCCATTTTTGGGGATTTTGAGGCCAATTTTGGGGCCATTTTTAGGGATTTTGGAGCCATTTTTGGGGTCTTTCCGGGGGAATTTTGGACCCATTTTCGAGGTGATTTTGGACCCATTTTCGAGGTGATTTTTGAGGCCAATTTTGGGCTCGTTTTTGGATTGTTTTGGGACCATTTTCCGAGGAATTTGGGGAATCCTTGGTGGGGCGGGGAGGGATTTCTCAGGGAGATTTGGGAAGATGTTTTTGCCCATTTCTGACTCCCATTTTTTCACCAAAATCTCCTTTTTTCACCCCAAAAATCCAGCCCTCAGTACGACTGACCCCCACCACCATGCTGTACTCGGGGCGCTCGCAGGACGGAAGCCACATCCTGGTGAGGGGGGAGGGACAGGTCCCCAAAAAATTTGGGAGGTGGTCACCAAAAAATTTGGGAGGGTGAAATTATTTGTCGGGAATTTTTAAAAAAAAAAAAAAAAAAAAATTGGGGGGATTTTTTTCTTTTTTTTTTTTTTTTTTATTTTTTTCCTCAGAATTTCGGGGGTTGGGAGAGGTCAAAATTTGGGGGTGAAAGGTGAGGGGTGGGGTGGGGGGAGGGGTGGAGCTCCCCAAAATTTAGGGGAATCAAATTTTTAAAAATTTGTGATGAAAAGCTTAAAAAATTTGGGGAGAAACCGTAAAAATTTAGGGTGAAAAGTCAAAAATTTGGGGTGTTTTTTGGGATGAAGCCTTAAAAATTTGGGATTAAACCTTAAAAATTTGGGGTGAAACCTTAAAAATTTGGGATGAAACCTTAAAAATTTGGGATGAAACCTTAAAAATTTTGGGATGAAACCTTAAAAATTTTTGGGATTCAACCTTAAAAATTTTTGGGATGAAACCTTCAAAATTTAGGGATGAAACCTTAAAAATTTTGGGATGAAACCTTAAAAATTTAGGGATGAAACCTTAAAAATTTTTGGGATTAAACCTTAAAAATTTGGGATGAAACCTTAAAAATTTTAGGATGAAACCTTAAAAATTTTAGGATGAAACCTTAAAAATTTAGGGATGAAACCTTAAAAATTTAGGGATGAAACCTTAAAAATTTTGGGATGAAACCTTAAAAATTTTTGGGATTCAACCTTAAAAATTTTTGGGATGAAACCTTCAAAATTTAGGGATTAAACCTTAAAAATTTGGGATGAAACCTTAAAAATTTTTGGGATTCAACCTTAAAAATTTTTTTGGGATGAAACCTTAAAAATTTAGGATGAAACCTTAAAAATTTAGGGATGAAACCTTAAAAATTTTGGGATGAAACCTTCAAAATTTTTGGGATGAAACCTTAAAAATTTTAGGGATGAAACCTTAAAAATTTAGGGATGAAACCTTAAAAATTTTTGGGATTAAACCTTAAAAATTTTTGGGATTAAACCTTAAAAATTTGGGATGAAACCTTAAAAATTTTAGGATGAAACCTTAAAAATTTAGGGATGAAACCTTAAAAATTTTGGGATGAAACCTTAAAAATTTTGGGATGAAACCTTAAAAATTTGGGATGAAACCTTAAAAATTTTGGGATGAAACCTTAAAAATTTTTGGGATTCAACCTTAAAAATTTTTGGGATGAAACCTTCAAAATTTAGGGATGAAACCTTAAAAATTTTGGGATGAAACCTTAAAAATTTAGGGATGAAACCTTAAAAATTTTTGGGATTAAACCTTAAAAATTTGGGATGAAACCTTAAAAATTTTAGGATGAAACCTTAAAAATTTTGGGATGAAACCTTAAAAATTTTTGGGATTCAACCTTAAAAATTTTTGGGATGAAACCTTCAAAATTTAGGGATGAAACCTTAAAAATTTTTGGGATTAAACCTTAAAAATTTGGGATGAAACCTTAAAAATTTTAGGATGAAACCTTAAAAATTTTAGGATGAAACCTTAAAAATTTGGGATTCAACCTTAAAAATTTAGGGGTGAAACCTTAAAAATTTTAGGATGAAACCTTAAAATTTTGGGATGAAACCTTAAAATTTTGGGATGAAACCTTCAAAATTTAGGGATGAAACCTTAAAAATTTTAGGATGAAACCTTAAAAATTTAGGGATGAAACCTTAAAAATTTTTGGGATTAAACCTTAAAAATTTGGGGTGAAACATTAAAAATTTTTGGGATGAAACCTTAAAAATTTTTGGGCTGAAACCTTAAAAATTTAGGGATGAAACCTTAAAAATTTTTGTTGAAAAATCAAAACTTTGGGGTCGTTCAATCCAGGGAGTTTTATGAGTTTGGACGTGATGGGGGTGGAAATAAATAAATAAATAAATAAATAAATAAATAAATAAAAATTTCAACGGGAAAAAAAAAAAAAAAAACGATTTGGTGGGGGAGGGGGTTCCAAAAAATCCCCGAAATTTCCGGGAAATCCAATTTTTTGGGTTTTTTTTTTTTTTGGGGGGGGGCCAGAAAAGCGCCCGGTACCTGCAGCAGGAGCTGCCCGTGCGCATCGCTCACCGCATCCAGGGATTCCGAAACCTGCCCTTCATCATCGGCTGCAACCCGACCATCCTGCACGTGGTGAGGGGTCCAAAATGTAGGAATGGGAAATGGGAAATAATGGGAAATGATGGGAAATGGGAAATGATGGGAAATGGGAAATAATGGGAAATAATGGGAAATGGGAAATAATGGGAAATGGGAAATAATGGGAAATAATGGGAAATGGGAAATGGGAAATAATGGGAAATGGGAAATAATGGGAAATGGGAAATGATGGGAAATGGGAAATGATGGGAAATAATGGGAAATAATGGGAAATGGGAAATAATGGGAAATAATGGGAAATGATGGGAAATAATGGGAAATAATGGGAAATAATGGGAAATGGGAAATGATGGGAAATGGGAAATGGGAAATAATGGGAAATGGGAAATGGGAAATAATGGGAAATAATGGGAAATAGGAAATGATGGGAAATGATGGGAAATAATGGGAAATAATGGGAAATAATGGGAAATAATGGGAAATGGGAAATGATGGGAAATGGGAAATGATGGGAAATGGGAAATGGGAAATGGGAAATAATGGGAAATAATGGGAAATAATGGGAAATAATGGGAAATAATGGGAAATGATGGGAAATGGGAAATGATGGGAAATAATGGGAAATAATGGGAAATGATGGGAAATGATGGGAAATAATGGGAAATGGGAAATAATGGGAAATGGGAAATGGGAAATAATGGGAAATGGGAAATGGGAAATAATGGGAAATGGGAAATAATGGGAAATGGGAAATGATGGGAAATGGGAATGGGAAATAATGGGAAATAATGGGAAATAATGGGAAATAATGGGAAATAATGGGAAATAATGGGAAATAATGGGAAATGGGAAATAATGGGAAATGGGAAATGATGGGAAATAATGGGAAATAATGGGAAATAATGGGAAATGGGAAATAATGGGAAATGGGAAATGATGGGAAATAATGGGAAATAATGGGAAATGGGAAATAATGGGAAATAATGGGAAATGGGAAATGATGGGAAATGATGGGAAATGGGAAATGATGGGAAATGGGAAATAATGGGAAATAATGGGAAATGGGAAATAATGGGAAATGGGAAATAATGGGAAATGGGAAATAATGGGAAATGGGAAATGGGAAATAATGGGAAATGGGAAATAATGGGAAATGGGAAATAATGGGAAATAATGGGAAATGGGAAATAATGGGAAATAATGGGAAATAATGGGAAATAATGGGAAATAATGGGAAATAATGGGAAATGGGAAATAATGGGAAATAATGGGAAATGATGGGAAATAATGGGAAATAATGGGAAATGGGAAATGATGGGAAATAATGGGAAATGGGAAATGGGAAATAATGGGAAATAATGGGAAATAATGGGAAATAATGGGAAATAATTGGAAATAATGGGAAATAATGGGAAATGATGGGAAATAATGGGAAATAATGGGAAATGGGAAATGATGGGAAATAATGGGAAATAATGGGAATGGGAAATGGGAAATAATGGGAAATAATGGGAAATAATGGGAAATAATTGGAAATAATGGGAAATAATGGGAAATGGGAAATGATGGGAAATAATGGGAAATGGGAAATGGGAAATGATGGGAAATAATGGGAAATAATGGGAATGGGAAATGGGAAATAATGGGAAATAATGGGAAATAATTGGAAATAATGGGAAATAATGGGAAATAATGGGAAATGGGAAATGATGGGAAATAATGGGAAATGGGAAATGATGGGAAATAATGGGAAATAATGGGAAATAATGGGAAATGGGAAATAATGGGAAATAATGGGAAATGATGGGAAATGGGAAATAATGGGAAATAATGGGAAATGGGAAATAATGGGAAATGGGAAATGGGAAATAATGGGAAATAATGGGAAATGATGGGAAATAATGGGAAATAATGGGAAATAATGGGAAATAATGGGAAATAATGGGAAATAATGGGAAATGGGAAATAATGGGAAATAATGGGAAATGGGAAATGATGGGAAATGATGGGAAATGGGAAATGATGGGAAATGGGAAATAATGGGAAATAATGGGAAATGGGAAATGGGAAATGGGAAATAATGGGAAATGGGAAATGGGAAATAATGGGAAATGGGAAATAATGGGAAATGGGAAATAATGGGAAATAATGGGAAATGAGAAATAATGGGAAATGGGAAATAATGGGAAATAATGGGAAATAATGGGAAATAATGGGAAATAATGGGAAATAATGGGAAATAATGGGAAATAATGGGAAATAATGGGAAATGATGGGAAATGATGGGAAATAATGGGAAATAATGGGAAATGGGAAATGATGGGAAATAATGGGAAATGGGAAATGGGAAATAATGGGAAATAATGGGAAATAATGGGAAATAATGGGAAATAATTGGAAATAATGGGAAATAATGGGAAATGATGGGAAATAATGGGAAATAATGGGAAATGGGAAATGATGGGAAATAATGGGAAATAATGGGAATGGGAAATGGGAAATAATGGGAAATAATGGGAAATAATGGGAAATAATTGGAAATAATGGGAAATAATGGGAAATGGGAAATGATGGGAAATAATGGGAAATGGGAAATGGGAAATGATGGGAAATAATGGGAAATAATGGGAATGGGAAATGGGAAATAATGGGAAATAATGGGAAATAATGGGAAATAATTGGAAATAATGGGAAATAATGGGAAATGGGAAATGATGGGAAATAATGGGAAATGGGAAATGATGGGAAATAATGGGAAATAATGGGAAATAATGGGAAATGGGAATAATGGGAAATGGGAATGGGAAATACTGGGAAATAATGG